>NC_142802.1:6316293-6352514 GCF_049724085.1 Artemia sp. Qi Xiang Cuo | reverse complement strand
AGATAATTTATTCAGGATTATATTCTTCTTCTTCTTTGAAAGCTGTATCTTAATCCTGATTTCCAGAGTCTAAATTTGAAATTTAAGATTTAAGGGGTAAGATTTGAAAAACGATTTGAAGCAAACGACCTGAATATTTCAAAAGCTTGAACTTTCTACAGTTCATATTTGTTCTTTAAGCCATTCTTTGGTATCAGAAATAAAAAAAAATCCTGTCCCCTTGAACCCTTCTATCTATGTTATTTCCTAATTATAGGGTTTTAAGTTACATACATAAAATTTTCTATAAATTAATTTCTATGCCTCCAAAAATATAGATTTAGAATAGATTCAGCTAAACTTAGGCTGAAATGGTCTTGACAGCATTGTAAACTATACCAAATAAATCATATAAATTTCCACAAAAAAAAACAGTTTACTTCAGCAAAAATAGGTTATAAAAATTAGAAGCCTGTGGACAATTTTTCTTCTATAACTTTGGAAGAGGTGAACATCCCTCTTTCTGACAAAAACAGTCAGTAGATCCCTCTGATAAAACCTGACAAATTTACCCCTAAATAATTTTTCTTTACCCTCCAACCTTTTTTTTACTCTCCAGAAAGTGGTTCCATCTGGTAAAAATCTTGAGACCTGGTACTCACTACACTACAGAAACTATGTAAATAGACACTATATTAATTAGCATTCAAGTCCAAATAGACTCCCCTTCCCTTCACTCTCTTTTTGTCTTCTCCTACCAGAAAGGTAGGAGCATGTACTAAACAAGCAGTGTAAACACAGCAAATACACATACACCACCCAATCTTCTCTTGCCACAGAGGGTAATGTGTATCTATTTTTAGGCAAATTAATCATTTTTATATGCATGCATAGTAGGCAAACCAACAAAGCACTCATCAGTACAGATAATTGGCAGGATTACTAAAATCTTGACATTTTAGCAGGAAGGGACAGGTTCAAAGAGAGACCCCTCTCCCCCCACACAGTCATCATTTTCTGGATGTGGGTATAGACACATTCAAAAGTAGAAGCATGAACATGAATATTTCATTATTCTGGGGGGAGGGGGTGGCTTGACTCTTAAGCCAGCAGACAACACTTTACAATTTAGATTAGGTTTATGATGAAACTTGAAACTTTCTCATTCTGGAAGGTGCTAAAATTTCAAAACAAAAAGCAAGGCTTTCAATAATTCCATCTGTATTCCTATTATTACTGGCATTATATTCAATTCATCCATCAAGAAACCAAAAGGACTTATCAGCTATGTAGTTGCAATAATCATTATTTCAGCTATTAATTTGGTTTGAGCCTTTTTTTGCATACTATTTAGACTAGCTTATTCTGTTTAATATTACAATATTGGACAAATAAAAGTTCAAACAGGGATAAGTCCTTTTATTAGACAGTGAAAACAGATACAAAAAAACTCTAGATATATCAATTGCTAGTGTATGTGGTCAAAATATCCAGAATTTTTTGTCTTGGTTTTCACTCTTTAATAAAAGAACTTATCCCAATTTGAACCTTTATCTGTTTGTCATAGAAAAGCAGCGTGGTCTCTGAAAAAATATGTATATTACAATATCAAAAGTGAGTTTTGTCTCTTTTTTATATAAACTGCTTTTAAATCTGGAAAGGAACAGAAGGTTGGAAAATTTTATTGTAAAAATCTTGATACTTGTTCAGACAGTTCATGGTAACAAACATCTTGACTTAGAAATTATAGTTTTAAATATTATATCATGAGCATATATCAATGAGATTATGTTGATGCATATTAAAAACAAAACAGTGCCCATGAAACAAAGGGAAATTTGGTTGTAACCACACAGAAAACAGTTTCCCCCCTAGGTTTTGTAACTATTTGAATGATTAAATAAAAAGGCAATAGGGTTGCTCCATAAGATTCCTAATACAATAAATACCTGCAGCTATATGTTGGTTCACCCATTCTGAACACTTTGCCACACAAGGCTGGTGGGTTGTCCAGTTCTGATAGCTCCTAAAAAATAAACAAAAATAAGATTGTTCATATAGTAACAGGATGAAACAATATCTCCACCAAAATATTTTCAATCAGTCATTCATCATGAAAAAGAGACCCATAAATAATAATTGGTACAAATAGTACTGAACATTTAAAAACAGACACAAACACTCATTTTGTTTTGACTTTGCTTTTTTTAACACAGAATTTCTGGTGCCTTTTTCCTCAGACCATGGCCAAAAAAAAAAATTAATTCAAATTCTTATGTTTTATTGAAATTTAAGTGTGTTTCATAACCATAAATTCCAAAATGGATTTCAATTCTTGTAACCTTCATGGCTCCATAATTGCCAATCATGTTTAATGCCTTATTTGATTAATATGCTAATTCCAAGAAGAGATGGGAGAACTGACCTCAGAGTCACTGTTTTCTTTTCTTTGCAGACCTTAGAAGAAAGAGCTTGGATAAAAAAATGAACCAAAGCCTCAGAAGATGGGGAGGGGGGGCAAAAATTGTAACTATGGCTGTCTAACAAACCATTCTTGCTTACCTTTGCACATCAAAAATCATCTTCTCTTATTCAACAAGGATTTTAGGGCACAAATTGTTGATTAAAACAAGCATGCAAGCTCTTTTTGTCATTGTTTTTTTTTCAGTTTGAGTTATGAGATTAGAAAGTTGGTAATCATAAAGCAGCCACTGTAACTCTAGTTCCTGTATCCATCTTCATTTCGCCCCATCTTTCCCAAGAAATAAAAAAAAAACTCCCCTTGTCATAGCTTCTCTGAGGTATTAAAGAAAGTTAGCATATTAATACAGTTAGGATTTACATTTAAACTATTCTATTGGAGTTTGACATGAAATAAGGTACTTAAAATGTTGTTGAAGTTTTGATGGTGGCCAACATAGTTGACAAAAATTGTAGACCTACACTCTATAACAATAAATAAAAGTTCAAATAGGGATAAAATCCTTTTAATAGACAGTGATAGAAATTCACAAAAATACCAGATATTTTGGTCACATTTGCAGTGACTGTCATCAGTAGTAAAACTCTGGTATATCTGGTATTTTTGTGAATTTCTATCACTGTTATCGTCATCACAGTCTATTAAAAGGATTTTATCCCTATTTGAACTTTTATTTATCCAAAATTATCTACACCCTATAGAAAACTGATCTGGACAATTGGTGTCAAAGCAGTGCTGTTACAGGGCTAATCTGTTTTGTTCTTAAAGTTCAATGTTTCTTGGTCATTTGAAAACATTAAAAAAGGAAAATGATGCATAAAGCTGCAATATAAAAGGCCATTCAATAACAATCCCTTTGACTAGAATGGTTTTGTCAGGAATTAGATTAGTCAAGTACCTTCTACCCTTGCCTCAACAATTGGAGCAGTAAGAGTCAAAGCACCATCTTCATCAACTACATGCAATGTTTTTGAAAAAAAAAATATGAATAGATTGTCAACAGTTTTGTTTTTCCATGAAGATACATGTAAATATATTTTGTGCTTTTGTTTTAAATATCACTGAATCATGTCAAATCAAGTACTAGCAATGAAGCTTATCCAGCTTTTAACCTGATCAGACATAATTATAATAAGCATGAAGTAAGCCTTGCTGGACACTTGATCAAAGGAATGAAATGACCAAGGGAATGACATTTCTTGGCAAAGGACATGAGAGATATCTTGGAAGTGTAGGACTTATAGAGATATATAATTTTATTGCTGGGCAGCACTTCCAATATATCAAAGTATACAACAAAAAATCAAGGGGATTGCTTAGAGCATGACATTAATCTCTTAAAAAATGAATTAGGAATTTTTTTTGGGGGGGGGGGCTGGACCTCCCTCTAAACACAACACTGGCAAACAGGTCATTGGCCATAATTTTGGGTTTATTCCAGTTTATCTGTAGTCAAGCTTTTCTGATTTTCTTATTGGGTTTTCTCTTAAATAGACTTGTGAGCCAGCTACTGAAAAGTAACAAGTAAAACTAACAACAATACAAACCAGCAGAATAGCATAGCTTTGTAGATAGCAATATAGCATAACCTAATCCTGAACAAAAATATATGTTTCCTAAACATGGACACCATGTTCCTAATCTTAGACATGATGTTGTCTATATAGGTTTTTGGGTAAATTTATACATAGTCAGACATTTAGATACAAAGAAAGTAAATATGTCACTTGATGCCTTGTTTTTACTCTTTTCAAATTCAATTAAGCTTTTAAAGTAAATTCCATTTTCAGCCCTTAATAGAGCTCCAAAAAGTAGCATATTGCTTGTCTTTAAATTTTAGACAATGATGTAAAGTTAGAAACTAATAAAATATAAAAATTAACTTTTAAACAAGGCCTTAAACAACTTTCTATGATGTTTCAGTGCCTTGTTATCAAAAAAGAAAAAGAGGATGCATCAGAGCAAAAATGTAATTTCCCTTGTTGTTCAAGATGGGGGTTGTAAGTTTCCCATTTAGAAGGTTCAATAATGGTTATTCTAATAGTGTACTTTTTGATTTGCTCTGATGTCTTTACTGAGGGGTTCTAGGCTCCTTTTAAAAATGCCTACAAATTTGTTTTCAAAATAAAATTTTACTATCAAGACTAATGAAAATAATAATTTACATCCTTTAATTAGCTAAAAATGCAATTTTTTTCTTACTAGACAGCTTTTTTTAAGAAGAAATTTTTAAAATGTTGGTTACTATGGGCTATTATTAGTCCCTTTGAGGGCTTAAAGTGTAGTTCGCCCTAGAAGTATTATTGAATTCAGAAAAAGCACAAAAAGGCATCAAGTGATGTATTCACTTTTCCTCAGCTAAATTAGCTGACAAGAATATGTAAAAATCCAGGCCTACTTATTTTTGATAGCTAAGAGTAGGCTAATTGGGATGGGCAGACTACAATCTTAAAAACCTGTTTTCTTAAACATTTAAACTTTAAAAAAAAGTTACTCTTATAACCTAGCTTATTTAGATATAACTATTTTCCTTTGTATTGCTTGTCTTAGGTTGAATCTACCTAATATTGAGTGACTGTGATTTAGAAACTCTTTTGTTACCATACTTCAAGATTCCAAGTCCATGATTGGCAGTAATTTCTATTTTCTACTATGATTTAATATTAATTCTTTTATAATGTTTGAACAAAAAATGGATCAAGGAGATCCATCAAGGATGGATGGATCAAGGGGATCCACCAAGGATGGATTGATCAAGGGAATCAGTAAGAGCAAACCTTAAATTAACTTCTGCTACAGGAAGTTTTGAGGATTTGAAATCTTCAGCTAAATTTGAGTAATTTAGGCTTGCTCTTTGTTTTACTCTCAACTATTTAATTTAAAATTTAGATTTTCTTTGCTAATGTTTACACACTATAAAGATTTGTTTCTGTGAAAGAAAGCATCAAACTTTATGATGGTTTTCACATAAACACATACAGCAGCTTTTCTCAAGCTATTTATGCTTTATAATTTAGACATAATATAATATTATACAAGATTATGGCTCAAGCTTAAAATATGCATATGTGTGACCTTCTACTACTGACTTTTTGTGTATTTAAAATATGTAGAATTGTGTACAGCTACAAATATTGACAAAGACCACACTGCCTTTCCATATCAAACAAAAACAACTTAAAAACAATAGGGGAATTTTTTTTCCAAGACAGTGCAATTTAAATCGGTGAATATTTCGGCCCTATGTCCAAGGGCCGTCTTCAGCACAACATTAAAGAAAAAAAAAAAAAAAAAAAATATATAAACAACTTACATTAAAATACGAAGTTTAAAACTAAAAATGCTTTTAAAAACCTTTAAAACAGCCCCAGTATCGTTACTTCAACGAAGTTCAACCAGGACTGATAAATAAAATGATGAGAGAGGATGAATTCATTCAAACGAAATAAAATGAAATTATTAACTGCAAGTTTTCAAAGCTAATCTTGCTTTTTTAGCAGCTAGTCTTAAAGGCCTTTTTGTAACGGGTTCAATACTATTGTCAATTGGTTTAACAAAATATTTTGTTAGATCATTTTTAATTAAATTTTAGCATAAAGAATTCAGTGAATATTCTCCTAAGTCCCTATTTAAGGAAATATTTTTATTTATTTTGAGCCTAATTTCGATTGATTTCTGGACCACCTGTTTTATCCCCAAATCATTACTAATGAGAGAAGATTTTTCAAAAAGTATTGTGTGGCTGGGATTATCAAATGGACATAGGACCAAAATATTCACTGATTTAAATTGCACTGTCTTGGAAAAAAAATTCCCTATTGTTTTTAAGTTGTGTTTGTTTGTACAGCTACAATATTCAAGCTAATTACACCTATGCATATTAAGAAAATTAAGACAAAATCCAATGATGAAACAATCTAATTGGTAGAGATACATAGTAACTTAACTATTGAAGTTAGTTAACTGGTCTTTTTTATAAGTGCTTAGTTTTGAATTGGTAAATTTTTAAGTGGTGCTATAATTTAGCTAAGATGAAAGTGAAAATGTCATTTGATGCCTTTTTTATTCTCTTCATAATTCAATAATTGCTTCTTGAGTCATTCCCAAAGGTATTCTATATAAATTATGAGAGCTTAAAAAGAAGCATCAAATGATGTTTTACTTTCATCCTGGCTAAATAATATGGCCCACTACAAAGTTACCATGAAAGTTACCCACCTCACTCACCTAATGTACAAATATAGGCTGGCTCAGGAAATAGACATGTCTGCCCTTTCTGTGGGGAGTTTGGGAATGGGATGGACCATTTTCTGAGTAGATGCCAAAGTTTGGTGAATTTTAGGGATCATTTTTTTCATGGGGATGTACTGCTGCTCCCTGGTGTTTTAGGGACTATTTCAAGGTACCTAATTACTGTGTTAGGTTGTTTTATAGAGAAAAGTCTGACAGCACTTAAGGAAGCTGTAGTTTAAATTTGTTTATTGTTGTTCTTACTTTATTGGGTTTTTTTTGTCTATATGGTCACTGGTTTTTAAATACATTCATATCCCCTAATAAATAAGATTTGAATTGTTTTAAATAAGTATTTTTGGAATACGTTACTCTTGAACAATTTATTTATAAACTATATGTTTTTAACCACTTTTCAATAACTTAACTAGTGTTGATAACTTCTTTGTGTGCTTACGAAAATGAAATACCTTTGGGGCCCCTTTAAGGGTTCAAGATGCAACTAGCCCCAGAAGCAATTGGGATACAACCAGATGGCTAATTTGACAGTGTATACCTATATAAATTTTTGAATTAGCCAGCCAACCAACCAGTATTTTAAGCCTAGGAGTCCAGCTGGACATAAGGAAACATATTAAGAAAACAATTTACTTGATAATATGCAGAATAATCCTAGTTAACACATTTAGCAGGGGGAGAGCCTTAATCTTCACTTCTATCCTTGTTTTTATCAGTTTTTCTAAGAAATTCATGATTTTTTTTAGAATCTATATGTTCACAGAATATATACCCCACCCCCCTAATGTGCAAATATATACCCAGAATTGCATACTGAATCTAAACATAATATTCATTTGGGTAAATTTCTACCAAATCATATTATTGAGTTAGGAATAAAGTGAATACACCATCTGATGCCTTTTTTGGTCCATATATACCAAATCATATTATTGAGTTTCAAATAAAGTGAATACACCATTCGATGCCTTTTTTTTATTCTGATTACGAATATAATAAGCATTTCTATCGGAAATGAATTTCAGCCCCCTCCCCTATATAGGCTATACCTAACCTAACCCAACCTAACCCTGAATTTGCCTAGCCTATATAGGGGGGCTGAAATTCATATTCAATAGAAATGCTTATTATATTCGTAATCAACATTAAAAAAGGCATCGAATGGTGTATTCACTTTATTCCTAACTCAATAATATGATTTGGTATATTTTGACCCCCTTTTTTATGCCAATTATGAATATAATAATAAATTCTATCAGAAATGAATTTCAGCCTCCGCCCCTACATATGCCAATTCAGGGTTAGGTTGTAGAAATACATACCCTGAATTTGCATATATAGGGGGGGGGAGCTGAAATTCATTTCAAATAGAAATGATTACTGTATTCGTAATCAGCATAAAAAAGGCACCGATTGGTATATTCACCTTATGCATAAGTCAATAATATGATTTGGTAGAAATTTACCTTTATCTGCATCACAAATGAACTTTACTCCCATATTAGCCATGTGGTGGATGTCCAAGGCAATTAGCCTATTGAATTATGAAAGAGCTTAAAAAAGGCATCAAATGACATTTCCACTTTTACCTTAGCTAAATTATAGCACCACCTAGAAATTTTCCAAATTGGGATTATGGCACAATATGACCAAGCCAAATAGGCAAACATTAAATCAAATTAGGCCTATGTCAACATTAGGAGTTAAGCTAAGAAAGTTGCTTTAATTACAGGCTAGCTGGTTCAGAAAGAAAATGTCTATCAATATCACCTTATGAATATTCAAAAACAAAAAAAGGTTCTATACTTTGAAAACAGCTTTAGGGTCTCTTCCACAAATGAACATTTCCAAAGGGTCTAGTAGAACCCTCTTCACCTCATCCTCATCAAATACAATGTGTAGACAATCACAGTTCATACCAGGACTGAAAATACTGGGGACTTTAAACTTCCAATAGTCTCTAAAGTGTCTTGAATTGAGATATCCATTATCAAAGTTTTTCTTCCAAATTTCAACCATTTGTTCTGGTGTTGTAGAAGGATCTAAGTTCATGGTTAACTGTTCAACTGAGTCCCAGGATGAAGATTCAGAAGTTTCTTGTGTACCTTGCTCACCCCCTAAAGTTCTCATCTTCACTAAATAGGACTAGCAATCTGCAGAAACAAATAAAGTTTATTATTCAACTGATTCCCAAGGTCATAGTTCTTTGATTTCTAAAATTTCTTCTTTAATATGACTGTGTCCACATTCGAAATGCCGAATGTGAATTTCAGAATACTTTTTAGGTAATTTGGGCAAAAGAGTTTTCGGTGGTTCACATAATGAATTTCGGATGTTTTTACAATGAGAAGCTATAAGTAGTGAATATTTTTTTCTTGTGCACACTAAAATTTTTTATTGCTCATGTTTTATCAACTCGAACATTCAAGTTCGATTATTAGCGACTAATAAACATCTACTGTGGTATTAATTAATATGTATTGAAAATCTGTATTTAAGAATTTGAGCTAATTATTTGTGAGCCAATGTGCATTAGAAGCTAGAAATAATAATGATATCTTATTATTCTTTTAACCAATATTACCTATTCAAATGGCTTATAGTCTTAAATCATGCTACCTTTTACTGATTTTAAATTATCAAAGAATTGGTATATTTGGTAATTTTCTAATTGCTTCTTCTCATGGAGAGACAATTTTAGCATAAATTACTATGTAGTTTGCTGGGAAAGGAGGGGTATATTTTGCTGAATAGAATAGCCAGGTGTCATGGTGTAAACATTTTTGGAAGGGTATTTAAATAAGTGCTTTGTGCATTAATTTGTGCTTTAATACATCTTTTCAGAAAACAAACTTTATTCTTTACACCATTCTTTACACCTTTAGATTCTTTTTACCCATCTTTTGTTTCTGAAGCTCTAGATAAAAGACTATATTTCCAAACATTATCTCTAGCTTTTCAATATTTGTCAGGAAGTTTAAAACAACGTTTAGGATATTCAGCTTCTTTTAACGAAAAGACGAATATTTAAAATGCGAATTGGCTGTTTTGAGGCAGGATCTTCAAATACTATTTCTTAGCCTCATGTGAGAGAAGAAAAAGTATTGTAACGGAAAAAAATTAGAGCTGCCATGTTTAACAAATATTGAAACTCGTACTGAAATATAATTTGAATGTCTGATAAACGTTTAGTTTTTATTTCTTCCTATGAATAGACAAGTTAATTAAGCATCGTGTTAATTCGTTTTTCTTAGTATTATCGAAAATCATTTTTGTTATTGACTTGGTAATTTTTTAATGTTGCATTGTGTTTCTTTAATATTTTATCCCAGTGTTTCGTTCATATACAAGATCATTTGGGCAAAATACATGCCAAATTCTCAGTGTAAATGTTAAAAGAGGATAAAAAGAATGAAAGTTTATGCATAAAATCTAAAGAGGGTAGGCAGCGGAAAGATAAAAAGGAAAATTTAGTACTTTGTTGCATTTCAGAGTATACAGATTGAGTTAATCACCAAAAGTTCTTGTTGAGCAAACGAAGTTATTCTTTCCAACAACTCTTAAGTGGCAGTAAGATTAAAGCGTTATTTTCGTAAGCATAATCTACAGCAACAAGAGCGGTTGAGAAACATGCAGTTGTTTCTATAAGCTTATCACAGAAAAATTGAAATAACATAACTAAACAGAATAAACTGCAACTTCCAAACAAGCCACCTTCGGAATGGTAAGAAAAAAAACGTTGTTATTGTGTTCCTGTCTTCATTTACTCATATCTAACATCTCCAAGGCTATTTCAAGATCAAATATTTTTTCTGGTAAGGTTGGCATTTGAAACTTACCAGAGAAACCACAAAACAACATAACTAAACATGCCAAATCATATCTTTCAAACAAGTTACTTTCGGAAGGCTACAAAACCAAGCACAGAAAAAAAGCAAACTAAACATATCGAAGTATATTTTTCAAAGAATGAAACCTTCGCAAAATTAAGAAACCTACAACAGAAGCCATGAGACAACATAAACAAAGCAAACAATGAGTTCCAAATAAAGCCCTCTCGGTGTCTTCCACCGCTTATTTACTCCCCTACAACATATCTTAGTCTATTTCGAGACCAAAAATCCTTTTCTGGCATTTTTAGTGTCTTCCACCCTTTCTCTAGTCCTAACCAACATCTCCTACCCTTTTTCCAAGCTTCTCTAGTCTTTTTACAAGCCTCTTGGTCTCATCTAGCACTCCTTCAGCTTCTTCCCCTTCCATTTCCTTTCTTATGACTTGCTCTAGCATTTTCCCAAGCACATTGGTGTCTTCCACTCTTTATTTACTTTCGTCCAACTTCCCCTAGTCCATTTTAAGACCAAAGTTTCCTTTTTGATGTTGAATTTGCCTTCCAACATATATTTAATCTTATCTAATATTTCTTAAGCTATCTCAGGATGAAAATACCTTTTTCGTTTTTTTTTATGTTTGAAATTAGTTCGTTTGAAAATGGATTCTCAGAAATGGTCAGCAAAATTTTGTTCTGAATGGCTTGAATCTTGGGAATGTAAGAATTTGGTATAATAGACCCGATATAGAAGTAAAATTTCCGTTTAAGGACACAGGTACCCCTTAAATTTTTTCCGCAAGGGGTCAAAAAACTTTCCACTGGTGCCTAGAAACTTCAAAGATCGTTGCCTGGGTTAGGGTGACCATATTTTATTCTATGGGGGTATACGTTAGGGGTCTCAGGACTAGGCCCAAAAGACTATTGTCTCTGAACAGTGTGAAACTTGCAAATGGGATTCTCTGGGTAAGACTCCTAATAAAATAGAAAACAGTTCCTGGCCCCAAAATTGGTCCCTAAATGGCTGATTTATTCTGTTTAACAGAAAATTTTGAATTCTCAATTAAAAAGAAAACACTGCACAAAAGAAAATTAAACAAAAACCGGGCATGCCTATAAACAGGTCAAAAAGGGAAGTTTTTCGGAACAGCTAGACACACACACACTCACAAGTTTCTAAGTGTGCGGTAACCTGTGTCCAATTAAGCTGAAATAATTTAACATGAAATAAAATGTTAATGACGCAAAATACGAATGCAAGATTTTGAAATACCACTTTTTATTAAAATAAAAGCAAACATCCTTGTATGTGTGGCTTAGAAAGGAAATCGAGAAATAACGGCTGCCCTTGCTATGTAAGTCAGTTGGCCGGATTGAAGTGGTTGACTTATGGAACAAAAGCTATATTGAATGGGGTCGGGTATCTTTGCACTGATCTATTGTCGGGCTGACCTCCAGTCTGTTTAAATTAGGAATACCTTGGAAAATAGTAAGTGTCTAAATGTCTTATAGTTGGTAAGTGTATTATTGTATTTGTTTGCTCTGTAGGGCAAATAGTTCCAGGGGCATGTATATAGCCAGATCCTGTATCGCTGTGAAGTTAAATAAAAGTAATTGTATTATGCCCAACCTCTCTATAACGTTATTTAATGGTTCTGAACTATACCAGTTAAACGCCAACATAAATAGTCAGGCCGAACCTAAGGGCAGGCTACCCTAGTTTTAATCACCTTAGGACCGTAACCATAACCCCTTCCAAGGGTCAGAATAACAGCCACTTAAATTTACTTTACTACAGCTGGTGGCTTGTGGAAAAACTGGGTCGAGAAGACTAAATGAAGTTGTAAATTAAAACGAATATGACCTTACCAGAAGGCAAAATGACTTCTTTAGTAACGGTACTGGAAATCGCAAAAATTATACCAGAATATGCGGGGATTTCAGATGTTGAAAAATTCATCAAAAAAATGAGAATTTTCGACGATTTAGCAGAAACATTTGACGATACAGTAAAATAGCAATATGTAGCAGCTGGATTAAGGGGATATGCACTAAAAAATTTTGAATTATTTAAAGAAAAAGAGGCAAAGGGAATTAAAACTGTAATAGAATTTTATTACATAACTTTACACAAGAGTTACCAAAAAACCTGCTAAGGCTAAAATTATCAGGCAAGCTTGAAAATCTAGAGTGGGTCACCATCTTGGTTAAAATGGAGGTAAAAATCAATGAAGCGATGAAAAAATTTGACCAGATGTCCCTAAATATAACAGAAAATCAAGATACTGCATACTGTAAGAGTGTAAAAATGGGGAAACTCATTGGTAAGGCAATGAGGCGCGAGGAAGGCCGAAATCTTTCAACATGGACTGACCCCCTACCCCACTTGACGACCAATCCCTTGGTATTAGGTCCATAATTTCTTGGAATACCAATAATTATGGTCACCTACCTTCTCCTCGTAAAGACAATATTAGAGCAAATAGCGATAGGCCAAGAATATACAGAAGTAGCTATAGACCCCCTGCGGAAAGGCAGAATACTAAGTAATGTAGAAAAAGATTCAATTGCTATTATTATGGCAAACCTAATCACTATAAGGCAGAATGTTGGCATAGAATACAAAAGGAAGGGCCAATATACGATATAAAACCACAGTTCCGACCACAAGGTGGCAGGAATTCAATTAGGCAGGGAAGAAATAATACTTGGCAAACATCAAATAATATTCCTGAGTTTTTACCTAGAAATAAAACGGTAAACAATACCCAAGGCCAAAATAGTAACACGGAAGAGAACTGGAAAAGCCCCCAAAACCTTGGGAACCAGCCTGTAAGGGTCGCCAGAGCTGTACCTTTTCAAAGATCCGTATATAGTGTAGAATTATGTGGTACGGAGAAAAATAATGATTTTACCGATTTTGCGTTGTTTTAAAATTGAGTGTTTCCAAAATTTACCGTGCTTACTTGAAACAGGTGCTTCAAAATCCTTAATTCGAGATGAAGCTTGTAGGAGATTTCCTCCTAGTGCACAAAATCGCGTTAGCAGATGCCAGAATACCCTGAGATTCGGTAACAAGTCACAAACTGACAATTTGGGGCGAATGTCTATTAAAATTTATTTTAGGGAATAATGAAATAACATTAACAGCGATAATATGTAAGCAGCTCCCATTTCCTTGCACTTTAGGAGTGGACGCTGTAAGAAAATATGAAATATTGTGGGAGTCACTTACCAATAATATAACCATAACCAAGCCAAACAAAACTGATAGACAAGTTTGTGTAACAACAGAATATATACAAACCGGAATATAATTTAAAATTAAGCAGGACAATAATAACCGAAGGAGGAACAATGGCTTAAGTCTTAGCGATGTCAGATACAAAGGAACATAATAAAAAAACAATTGACGCTATAATAGGAGGATACACCCTCGAGGAGTATCCCTCAATTTTCATGGAAAATCAAATCATTAAAATTGAGAAAGGTATCGCATATTTAAATCATCAAATCTAAGCAATGATAAGGTGAAGCTAAACAAAGCAACATTCGGGCCGGCAGAAACGATTCCAAATACAGATACAAAATCACTAAGCAGTCCAGAATTAAGCATAAGTTTAATTTAAATATAGTTAATTTAAATAAGTTAAATATATATATATATATATATATATATATATATATATATATATATATATATATATATATATATATATATATATATATATATATATATATATATATATATATATATATATATATATATATATATATATATATATATATATATATATATATATATATATATATATTGTGTTTTATTTTTCATAAGTAACTATTAAGGTATAACCAGTATTTTTTTCTATCTAAGCTTTATGACTTCTGGTCTAAGTACAAATATTTTTAGTCTAAAATAATCCTTAAAGTGATGAGTAATTCTAAATTAAGCGTACAGAAAATCCTTCAAATATAAGCCTGCCGAAAACAAAAATTTTCTATTTAAGTGCAAATTGTGTTTGAAGTGGCGATTGAGAAAGACTCTCGCTTAACGAAACAAAATATCTGTTTTAAATCAAAAATTGAACTTTTAATTTTGTACTTCATGTAATAACATAATTTATGTTAGTATATATAACATAATTTAGTAACACAAGTAAATTGAATTAGTATGTTGAGTGTTTTTGTTTTGTTGAAAAAAAAATATAGCTAAAGAGGGATAACCCTTGAGCGCCCGTAGCGCGTAGCGCATAGACGTAATGTCAGCTTTTGAGCGCATAATTGCGCTGAAAATTGTATTTGTATTTCTAGACTCATGTTACTAAGAAATGAACAATCAAACCGCTCTCAAGAAAAGATACTTACCTAGATCAAAGTGGTAGAAATATTGGGTTTCTATTCCGTGATTTATGCCTAATTAGGTATGTCGAATTAGAAGTCTAGTTGCAATATTTAGAGCATGTGTATAAACAAAATTAGGCGTTTTATTGTATATGTAACAATTTTTGCTTTATTTGAATTCAAATGAAAAAGTCTATTTTAGATCCAGCCTTAGTTTTTTGGGAAACCAAATTTTTTGTTGCATCTTTTTGGATCCATTTTTCAATCAAATTTTGGCACGTTTTTGGGAGCGCCTGCATGGTAGTAAAATCCAAAGCCAGTTTAATTGTACCCTGGTATCAACAGCTCACACCATCAGAAACCAAACCAATACTTTTCAACTAAAACTATAGAAACTGTATGCAGTATTAAAGAACTTTTCTACCAATTTATCATCAAGTGATATAAACTCAGAACTTAAATTAGGCCTAGGAAATATCAAAGAAAGAGCTACGTGTAGCCTATATGGCTTCAAATTATTTAAAGAATATGTGAACTATTCTGTATTAAAAAAAAATATGTGGAAGTTTAAAACCAAAATTTGTAATTTATAATTTATCCAAGGCATTCCTAAGATTGGAAGATAATTATTAAATCAGCCACGTTATCCAAATAAAATAATTATTAATTGGGACTAAATTTAAACTCAAAATAATCAAATAATTTATAATATAACTTTAAATCTAAATTAAGTAAATACACAAATATAGTTGCTTAAGCCATTAGTTGGTCATACTAAAAGAGAAGATGTACATTAGAAAAGGTGTGGCCCGGCGTTTCTCTTATTAAAACAGCAGTTTATCGTCAATGTGCAAACACGTACAAGATGAAAAAAACATTACGAAAGAAAGGAGCTACACAGGGTTAGACAAACTCAATTATTCGTCATAAAGATTAGGCAGAAATTTCAGCCTACACTTGCCATGAAATAACCCTGAATAAGCAAATTGAGGTAAAAAGTAGAATGAACCACTAGACAAGAAAGACATTTTAAGCATGTTTTAAATTGTTCAAAAGCTAATTTTCTTTAGAGTTAAATGGGAAGAGTTTTGGACAACTCTTTTTAAAGGGGAGATTACTGTGGTAACCTGTCCAATTAAGTAGAAATAACTCAACATGAAATAAAATATTTATAACGCAAAATTCAGAATACGAAATTTTGAAATACCACTCTTTATTAAGATAAAAGCAAATATCCTTGCATATGAGGTTTGGAAAGGAAAATGAGAAATAACCGCTTCCCTTGCTATGTACGTCAATTGGCCGGATTGGTGTGGTTTACTTTGGTAAAAAAGAAAGATTTTGTGGAATCCGGTATCTATATATTAATCTATTGTGGGCTGACCTCTGGTCCGTTTAAATTAGGAATACCTTGGAAAATTGTAAGTGTCTAAATGTCTTATAGTTGATAATTATATTATTTTTTTTTATTCTGTGGGGAAAATAGTCCTAGAGGCATATATAGAGTCAGACCCTGTATCGTTGTGAAGTTAAATAGAAAGAATTGTATTACAGTCAACCTCTCAACAGCATTATTCAAGCTTCTCAACTATACCAGTAGGGACACGAAAATAAATTTTCTGGCCAAACGTAAGGGCATGGTACCCTAGTTTTAATCACCTTAGGGCCGTAACCATATCCCCCTTCAAGGGTCAGAATAACACCCGCTTAAAGTTACTTTACTACAGGTGCAGACAGACATTAATTTATAAAAAAAAAAATTCGGGCGCGGGTCCTAAGAAAATGGGCAAAATATTTTAATGGATTGACTTGAGCTTAAACTATATATCTAAACTTTTTTGGACCATGGGGACCTGAATCAGATTGAAACTTACCACCGTATATTCCTAAGTCAAGGCAAACATAATGTAAGAGAAAAATATTGCACCAAAAACATAACAAAAAAACTTATTTCGAAACGCATATTTGGAAAACCGGAGAAGGCTTTTTCCTAACCAGCTATAAAGTTTTATGTACATGGGGCAATAGAACCTTCATGAAGATATTTTTTGAAAAAGATAGGCTGTATCAACTTATTAAATCGGAAAGTAAGCATATAATTTTTCTGTGTCTCTCCTGCAGTCTACTACCCGTGTATATCGTGTGCATGGTGAAATGTGAATGTACCTTGAAGAATTCTTTAGAATATTATTTGTTAAATTAAATCTATAAGATTCTCCATCGGTGCAAAAATAACATAAAGTTAAATTTGGAGTGATTACACCTGGCTTTAGTTGGGATAATTATTCTTGGCTTCTTGTAGAACAAATAGAATAGACCTCAATGAAAACACGACTTTTTGCAATTTGGTTGTATAGCTATTTGACACCTGAAACTGAGCCACCAAATTTTGCTTTCTCTAATTGCCTTAAACTTGGGACAAGTCGAAATTATTGAAGAACAAACAACTGGAAACAAATTGTTTTATTCATTGGAAACACTGGATATAAGTCAAAACTTCCTTTGTCGTCGATTGCCTCAGAATTACTGGCAAACAGACTGAAATAAAAAATCAAAATATTCTCTTTTATCGATTCGTGGCATAGAAAAAAGTTCTGCTTCCTCTTATCACTGCTTCCACTATCACACGGGTTCCACTGCTTCCACTCTATAATAATGCTTCCTCTTGTCCGCATGATGAATCAGCATCTTCAGCATAATCATCTTCACCTGCTTGACGAAGTCATAAAGACTAAAACAGGAATTATTTATAATGATCTTGATATATGTTTCCTTAAACAAACAGTTACAACAAATAAAAATATGAAAACCCACTCTAAGTAGAATTATGAATAAAAAATGGCTTATTCGAGGGTTTTTACAAGATGGGGTTCAATATGAACTCAGGCGTATAGAAGACTTATAAGTACAAAAATTTCCAGTCCATGCGAATAAAAATCTCTTTCCTCGCCTACCCCAAACTTTATAGGAGTAACATTAGTTAAAAAAATAATATTATTACTATTATCACAACGCAAAAAGCTTTTGCTTGTCACTCAAAAATAGTTTTTGGCTGTTGCATAAAGATACGGCCGATCGAAAGTCTTGACTAAATATTCAGATTTTGCTCAAATTTGAATTACAATATAACGTTTTAGTTCTTCAGCAAAAGAACTTATAAAAATCCGCAAAAATTCGTTTAGTGAACCAATAATAAAACTGACAATAAAAAGCAAACGGAAATATATTTTAGAACAAAACAGCAGTTATTTTCAAATAAAAGTAAAATAGAATCTAAAACTAACAGAAATAAAAAAGGATGTCCAGTTAAATCCCAAACCCAACAGAAATAGAAATAAATAGTCAACCCAATCTTAAAACAAACAGATAATCCACAAAGAAGAGAAGGGCTACTGCACCCCTAAGCCTTAAAAAACCCAGATGTCATTTGCACTTTACTGAAAACAAAATATATTTAAAACCCTTGCTGTTTTATCATCGTAACGCTAAATAAATTAAAATTTTAAATAACCAACTTAGTTTCATTAGTCTTTCTCTTTTTAAAATATTTTACCTTCAAAGATATACAAAATCAATGGTAAAATCGTTTATTGATTCACCAGTCAAAAATATTGTTCTACTGAATTAAATAGAATCAGAAGAAAAATTTTAACAAAAATGTCTTTAAAAGGAAACTTTAACTTCCAATTTTCAACCAAATAACCATCCTCTAAAGTTGATACAACCATCCCTTCCATAAAAACCTTGAATTCCCAAGGGGAATAACTTGCAATCATTGCCCCCAGGCTTTTTTTTGTCAACCCCTAAAACCCCCGTTATATGATATGTGGACTTTTTTAAATAGAATGGTTAGCTCAAATTTTCTGTTAGATGCATTCCGGGAAACTACGACGTGTGTGTGTGGGGGGGGGGGGGGGGGGTTACCTGCCCTCCCATCACTTTCACTCTTCAAAAGGGCACAAGAGCTTCTGATTACCAATCCAATGAGCCCCCTCCGAAGTTTATATAACAAAACTATCTATAAAAACCTTCTATGCTCTCAGGACATAACTTACAACCCTTGCCCTGAAGGCTGTGTGGGGTTGTCACCCTCAAAAACATAATTTCCAGTTCTTTCAAATGCACTGAACAAAATCGCTGTCTCAAAATTTCGATTGGAAGTGGTTGGAGTATGATAGGCGTGGGGGGAGGGGAGGGGGGTTTTGCCTTCAGATCACTTTTGACTATTAAAAAGGGCAATAGTCCTTTCAGTTTCCAATCGAATAAGGCCTTTTTGAAGTTCCTACGACAACGTTTTCTATCAAAACCTTTTATGCCCCAAGGGCATAACTTAGAACCCTTGCCCCAAAGGCTCTTGGGGGGGGAGGTGTCATCCTCAAATTCAGAATTTTGGGACCTTCCAACTACGTTGAAAAAATTGTTCCATCAAAATTTTAGTCAGAATTGTTTGGGGAAATAATGGGCATGGGGGGAGGCATTTGCCCTCCTATCACTTTTGACAATAAAAGAGGAAACTAGTCTTCTCAATTTCCAATTCATTGAGCCCTTTTTGAAGTTTCTACGACAAAGATTTCTATAAAAAAAAAACTTATATGCCCAAGGGCATAATTTAAAACTCTTGACCTGAGGTCTGCGGAGGGGGGTTGTCATCCTTAAAGACATAGTGTGTGGATCTTTCAACTACGTTGAACAAAATGGCTATCTCAAAATTTTGATTGGAAGTGTTTGGGGAATGAATGGCGTGGAGGGGGGGGGGGTATTTGCCCTCCGATCACTTTTGACTGTTAAAAAGGACACTAGCCATTTCAATTCCCAATCGAATGAGCCATTTTTGAAATTTTTACGACAAGTCCTTCTTTATGAAGTAACCTGGTCTTAAAAAAAAATTGTGACGACATCGTTCATTACTTTGACAGTACAATTCCACTGTCTATGGTGTCTGATCGTTTTTAAATCACGCACGAACGCACCCTATCGTGGAATTTTCGCCCCTCCCCTCCATTCCCTGATGGAAAGGTTCTCCTGTTGAAAATTCCCCTATAGAGAATACTATCACAAAGAATATCTACCACTGAAACTACCTCTCCCATGAAAAAAAACCTAGAAGAGTCCAATTCCATTGAAAATTTCACGCGGAAAATTCCCCCGCAACATCTCAAAATGTAAAAAAGAGTCAAATAAAAGAATTATCTATAGGAATTTTAAGAAATTCCACCATGAAAAATTACCCCTGGAAAGTTAAGTCTCGAAAACTTCCCCTCCCATGAAAAATTCTCCCATTGGAAATACCCCAACGCAGAAAATCCCCCCTCCCGAAAATGTCTGCATACATCTCAGCAACAAATGCTAAGTTTAAACGATGGGCATATTCCATAACTTACAGCAATTTTCCCAGAGACTTGGGGGATTAATAACGTATTCCCTAGAGGCATAGTTATTGGACCTTTCAACTATGCTGAACAAGATACCTATCTTAAATCTTGACCAGACGACTTTGGAGAAAAAGGGGCATGTGAGGCGGGCTAGTAGTCTCCTTTCTTTTCCGGTGACGGGAAAGAGCATTACAACTTTTAATATCCGTTCGATTGAGACCTCTTCAATTTCTTTAAGACCTTTGGTTTGACATGATGACACTTTAAGAAAAAGACGACAGATAAATAGAGGGCCATGACCATTCTTCTAACAAAAATCCAGATTTCCATAGATGGGAACTCCAAACCTCTACAGTGGTTTGTTTTTATACGCTGCATCTGATAATTAGATTCTCATTGAGATGCCTTGACTTTTTCAAAAATCAGGAAAAATTTCCTCATGATTATAGCTTTTAATGGGTAGTATTAAACTTAATGAATGTTATATATTTGGAGTTAGTATAAAAAGCCAAATTCTATATTGTTATCCGTGTTTCATTTTTAAAGTTTCGATTACTATTTCGCCGAGTTCGTGATCTATAAAGCAAAATAAACTCTGTTTAATGAGAAGTGTTATTGCTGTGAGCAATAACATGTAAATTTGTCAAAGAATACTGCAAAAAATCAAAAGGACTACTGACAGTGAGAGAAAAAGCTCTTCATAAAAGATTCTGAGAAATTTTTGGGGAGTCAAGCCTCCCAAACTCATTTTAAATACATCACTGACCTCCCCATCTGGAGGCTCTTATTCACATTTCCTGGTTAGAATGCAACGTCGGTAGGCTTTTACAAAATCAATTAAGGCCATCTTTTCATTATGGCTTTTTCAAGCAGTCGCCCTTGTTCTTTAACTTTTTCATGCAGCCCCAGTCTCTGTTAGTGCGTTTTAAGGTTCAAAAAGGTCAATCAGGCGCAATCGAGGCGTCTTTTTCCTGAAGTGTTTTAACACGTAGGCTGCATGTATTCGGTTCTTGGCCCTTTCGACAGACCTTTTATTTTTGGCTAGCAGGCAACGGCGATTTATTGCTTTGCCGACTTGCCAGAAGAAAAACAGAACTAGAATTTTCTTTAAAATTTTGCTGCTGGAATGGCATCCCTCTCTAGAAGATGTATATTCTTATTTTCAAGAAGAAGCTTGTCTGTAACAACAGTGAAAAATAAGGATAGAGGTATTTTCTACTCAGGGTTATGGTTATTGTGCTAATATAATGATGATGTTCAGACTCTGAAGGTCAAACTTTTAAAGGAAAATTTTCACTCCCAGATGTTGCTTTTTACTTTGATAAGCCTGCAGTTTTCTGGCTGATGCCTTATTTCTAAATTTTTTGGTAAAATTCTATTATAGCCACTTTTGGCTATCTTGGAAAGGGGTTAGGTTAGGAAACTGAAACTTTCAGGGATGGTTCTACAGGCTAAATTATGTCCTGGGAAGGTATTTTGAAGTACCTACCTCCACTCCTTCTCCCTCAAGATGGTCCTGACCTTTGATGACCATCTGTGTGTTATAAAAGTGAAACCTTGCAAAATGTGTCAGTCAATATATACCAAATCATATTATTGAATTTCAAATAAAGTGAATACACCATTTGATGCCTTTTTTATGCTGATTACGAATATAATTAGCATTTCTATCAGAAATGAATTTCAGCCCCCCCCCCCATATATAGGCTATACCTAACCTAACCCTGAATTGGCATATATAGGGGGGGGCTGAAATTCATTTCCGATAGGAATGCTTATTATATTCGTAATCAGCATAAAAAAAGGCATCAAATGGTGCATTCACTTTAGTCCTAACTCAATAATATGATTTGGTATGTATTGACCAATGTGTCTTTTGCTTTAATAAAGTAAAAAAAAAAAAAATGTTTTCAGCTCCACACTTTGCTCAATCCCAATTTGTAAGGTTTTAAAGATATGTAAATACATTTCCTAAATTGAAAAAAACAAAAAATATTGATAGGATATGGCTTAAAATTCTACTCAAGAACAACAATTGCATTTTCAGAACTAGCCTAAAGCCAGAGAAAAAGAAACTGATAACTGAAAATTAAAGTAAAATGTTGTTTTGTCAAAATTTCAATAGGTATAGGACCTGTCATGTAGGAAAATTTCTGGACCCTCCAAAGAGAGAAGGAGTAGAGGTATGTACTTCAAAATACCTTCCTGGGACATCAGAAATGAATTTTGGCCCCCCCACCTATATATGCCAATTCAGGGTATATATTTCTACATTAGGGGGAGGGGTGAGGGCAAATTTTGTTTCTGTTGTAAATGGGAGGTAAGTTTAAACTTCCCCCCCCCCTAATGTATAAATATATACCTTTAATTGGCATATAGCCTAGGCCTATATGAGGGGGGCTAAAATTCATTTACAATAGAAATGATTGTTATATTTGTAATCAGCATAAAAAAGGTATTAAATGGTGTATTCACTTTATTCCTAACTCAATAATATGATTTGGTAAATATTGACCCATACTTTAGCCTGTAGACTAATTTCTGAAAGTTTCATTTTCCTAACCTAACCCCTTTCCAAGATAGCCAAAAGTAGCTAAAGTAGAATTTTACTGCAAATATATAGCCAAAATTTGTTTCTAAACTATTATATTTTCATCTTATTTTGTTATATTTCATTAACATTAACCAAACTTCACTTCTTGTGTGTGCGTGTTACAGATAATAGAACAGTACCCTCAATCTTTTTAACACATTAAAGATTTTTAAATTTACCTATTTCTTAAATTTAGAGATTAAGCCTTGAAGTTACCTTAATTTGCTCTTTGGAGTGAAATGAGGTCCAATAATGTATCTGTTCAGCTCTTTTATCAAGATTGCAACCATTTAAACACTAAACAAAAACACAAAATTGGGATGCATCTTAAAATCCTGTTGAATTAATAGGGCTTGCACTATTAAAAACTAAAGCCATCAAAAAGTAAACTGTAAACCTAAAATTAAGGTGAAACATTTTTTTTTGTCAAAATTTAGATAGCCTTTAGACTTTTGATCTAGTCTGTATAATAGGGTAAAAAACCAGTATCTAATAAACTCAAACCCTCACATCTTGCTACCAAATAGGAATGAAAGACTCAAAATTATTAATTATTGACTTACCTAGAAGGACGTCTATTTGGAAATACTAATTATCCTATTTTGATGTATATATCCTTTCAGTATTTTGATTTTATCTGCCAAAGAAAGCTGTTTTGTGCCATGAGTATTTAGGTTCTTTTACTTATTTTTGATATATGTTTATTTATTTTTTCTAATTCAGCACCAGTTATTATCAAAACTGCAGAGCTGCACAAGAAAGTGTTTTTTGTTTCTGAATCAGGATTTTTTTTTTTTTTTTAAGTGAATCTTGTATGAGTTAATATGCATTCTATTCACATCTGAAAATGTGATTTTATTTTAACATATAAAAAGCTCTCATGTTCTTCTTTGCCAGAACCTATTAAAGACAAAGATGTTAACAAATAGGTGTTTGTCTTCTGACTTAAAATGTAACTTTTATAGCTTGTTTTTTTCTATAAATCAAATATTAAATATATTTTTTTCTTTTCAATTGCTTGTCAAAACAGAGACCACATTTTGAATTTATTATGATGAGTTACTTCCACTGTGCTGGTTCCAGTGACAGGTGATTGGGTCTACACTTGCATTCTGTCATGCTGTATTAAAATAGGGGCAGTCCAAAAACCCATCTCTATTTTTCTGGAATGCCCAAGAAAAGTGGTCTCTCCCAAAAAGGAGTATTTTACCCTAGCGGCATTCCCTAAAAATAAGGAAAGTACATAGATTATAGCTTGACAATCTCTTCTGAGGGTGCATTCTTGGCCCCAGGATCATTCTTGAAAGTTTAATGCATCTAATTCACCTGCTTCTGAGAAACAGTAAGACCCCCAGCACTCCACCAGTATGTAATCATGGCCAGATATTTAGATTAAAAAGTATCTTTCCTATACATAGACAGCAGGCTCCTAATCTTGGACATCATGTGTATAAGGTTAGACAGTTGTGGGTGATGGTCAGGACTAGTTGGGACTATAAGATAAAATATTTATTTCAAAAAAATCTATCACAAGCCCACAAAGGACCAAATTTGGACTTCAGAGACAACAAATCATATGATTGCACTAAAACTGGCAAAAATATTCTTGAAAACAATCATATTTTGCAACATTTTAATTTAGATACATCTACACCCTATCCTGTTTAAATACAGTTGTTCTGTTTCATAACACTTGTCTTCAATTAAATCTGTTGAAGGTTGACTGTGTCTATGATTAGGACATGTTGTTCTAACTCTCTAAGATCCCTTTTTCAAAGATTAGACAGCATTTTCTAAGCTTAAGGCTCAAGTTTTAAATGTGTGTCCAAGATCAGGTTTCCAGTGTTGTTGATCAGTTATTTGAAATTGTGAGTGTTGTAGCCTATGGTTAAAATATTCAAGCTAATCAAATACTTGTTAGGAAGATTTTTACACATCCAATGGTGAAAGAATCCACTTTCTAGGTGGTTTGATAGAGATTTTACAATGATGTTTCTGTTAAAGAGTAGATTACCCAGCCAACTACTGGGTCTTACCCTAGACAAAAGCTCCTTGTTTAAATGTTTACATATTTTTATAACCTAGACCCAAGTTAAAGAGACTATAAATCAGTAATAAAGTGGTGTTTTTCACACCTTGGATAGTCTAGTTATATACCTGTTTTCTATCCTCCATTATAGTCAACAGTCTGTCATCTAGAACATTACCATGATTTTATATCTTGGGATTATGACATTAGGCTATGAACCAAGTGTTGATAACACTTATACATGACATTCTCTGTGTTAAGCACTGTATTAACTACAACATTTTGTAAATATCCTAGGGTTTCATCTGACACCAATAGGTAGAGTGCATTTGCTGTAATGCATTTGCTGTAATAATAACCATTATTTTTTGTAACCCAAAAATCTTTGTCACCCCTATTGCAATTCCAGTGGGCTTTCCCAGTAGACAAAGCTTGTATAATATGAATAACATCAGTTGCCCAATTGCCTGTAAGTCCTACAAACATGCTCAATTATTAATCTTTGAATCATTTTTTGGGTCTCCAATTGCCTTCAAATGCCTCACAGAACTGATAGACTGTTTGAATTACCCTTACTTGATGCATTTCTACCTTAGTTCTGCCCTAGGATAGATGCTAGACTATGTATCAACAAGTGAAATGAATCTTCTTCGTACAATTCTGAAAAGGTTTATCCAGCTTTGCCTCTTACAGAAACTATCTGTCTTGGCTTTAAACTAATTAGCCATGACATTCAAATTTTTCATCACTTCCGCCAAGTTGATCAAATTCAACATCTATAAAGAATAAAAGGACAAAACTGTTTTGTTATTATAATTGTTGATATTTTTATACTTTTATGATTACTCTTTGCTATTTTAGTACTCTTTATTCTTTTGCTCTTTGCTATTTTTCATTTTTAGTTCTGGTAAGACCATGTACAAGAGTAATACCCAGCTATTGATATGAAATGAATATGATTTTGGAAGAAGTCAATTTGAAAAAAGAAATTTACCATTTGATTTCCTGTTCAGTGCTCTTTCCAAATATAATAATCACTGATGTTGCAATTTTGTCCAACTCCTCCCTTGTAATTAGGCCAGTCATAGTTCTTATATAGCCTACAAAAAATTGCTGATTCTGATTTTTGAAATTAGCTTTATTTAACATTATGAACTAATTGTTAGTGAGAAATAAGCACAAAAGATAATAAAAAAAACACAAAATCTAGATTTGTGTACAGTGTAGCACTATTTCTAGCATTATCAGGGGCTGGGATACAATTGTAATAGCAGTGATTATTATATTTGGAAAGAGCATTGAGTTGGGGGTCAAAAAGAATAATTTTCTATCTGATTTTTGTTCTGCACTGTAAGCACAGATAAAAACAAAAAGTAGATAAAAGCAGATAAATCAAAAAGTAGGATTAGCTTACAAATTATAAAATTTTTGCCTATAGTCTATGAACATATCCTTGCATTTGGGGTGGGTCCAGGATGCAGTTGTAATGGTACTAATTATTTTATTTGAGACACCATTGAATAGGCAATCAAGTTTACATTGTTTGCTATCTAATTTTTATTTTGTGTTGCAACAAGCTTAGAATTTGAGCCACAAACCAGGTTAAGAAGGTTGTTCCAAGTTCCCAATACCCTGATTTCCTTTCCCAAAAGGCTTTAAAGTTCTTGTGAAACTGGGTAGGGTAAGTAATTATTTTTCAGACAGTAATTTCCATGATGCTAAAAATATTCTAATTGGATAGCTGTGATGAAATGGCTGCTACAACAACTCAATTTGAAATCTCTAATGTTTTTGTAAAAGCACTTGCAATTTTGACTATACTTAATTGATTTTAAAGTTCACTTTATTCATTTTTTTTCTATATGCTTAACTTTTAAGAAAAAAATGCTGTCACAATAGAAACAAATTCTGGTCCATCTAAAAAAATTTGATGAAAAAATTGATGGGAGAAAAGAATGTTAAAATTCAAAAAAAGGTATTTAGACAAAACCATCAAAACTTGGATTTGAATAATATTAAAAAACATTTGAAGAAGCTATACTGATAACAGAAGTAAGAATTTGAGATTATAACAGCTGGCTAGAAAAAGAGATCTAAGCACAAAGGCTGCTAAAAGTTTGGTCAAACTTAGATTGCAAGTTAAAGATTTTTTAAAACTAATTTTGATTGATCATTTTATTTAATGTTTTTATTGTACAAATAGCATTTTTGTCTTCTCTTCTGCTTAAGATTTAAAATATTGTATTGCAGTTAAAAGCTTTGCAACATTTGAATATTTGATCAAGATCTTCAATCAGTCACAGTTTTGTGCAATATAATGTAAAATATTCTTTAATATTTGAAGCAGATAAATAAGAGGGTTTTTAATCATACAGATTGAATAATTACATAATATTTGGTTTCCAAGTTTTTTTTGTTTTGTTTTTTTAAGTAGCTTGACTGTCCAATCCCAAAACCATTTATCTGCTTTTTTTTTTTTTTTTTTAAAGTATAGCCTTGAAAATTTTGTTCGAAGCCAGACTTGTCATACTTAGACAAAATTGTAAATGAATTGTGCTTCCCAGTATTTTTTCATGCTTATTTGCATAAAGCTCAGTCAAGTTTTGAAGAAGCTTGACTAGATTATCAAGAAAATAGACTTTTTCTGTATATACACTGTTTGTAAATGTATTTTAGGAAGTTTTGTGCAGATATGCTGTTTTACTCTGTAAGAAATATAACATTAAACTTTGACAATCCCCATATGTTCAGATACTAGTTATATTGAAAATATCAATACATTCGGAAATGAACTCCTTTGGCAGGTCTAAACTCAAGAAATATTAAGCTAAAAATACTTTCAAAAACTATGTCAAAGGCACATATTGATGAATGTGGTGAAATTCAGGCTTGTGGGATAGATTGGTCCTTTGAATAGATTATTTTGGGCTAGTGATTTTTTTGGAGCTTTTTGACATATCTGTCAAATAGATTGTTTTGGATTTGGAAAGTCAGGTGAAACAGCAGATACCATAAAATTGAATCACCAATCTACACAACCATAGGGACACAACTACTACATATACCCTATTCTAATCAAGTAAGTACAAAAATTTACATATGATGCCACTTAACTGAAAATCAAGAAAAGTGCATATACACTGTTTTGGGATTGGACAGCCAATTACTACTACTACTAACAATTCATTGCAGCACCAAGCCGCCTGAGGCCAACACAGCTATGCATGCTCCTCCATCCCAATTTATTCAAAGCCTCCTTCTTTACACCCTCCCACAAAGTTGCCATTTTCTTTAAATCTTTCTTTATGACGTCTTCCCACCCCAGACAAAGACAACCTGCTTTCCCTTTAGCCCTAGACAGTTGGCTGAAAAGAACAATCTTTGGCAATCTGTCATCCTTCATCTGCACAACGTGCCCTAGCTATCTCAACTTCTCTTTCATTATAGCCCTGGAGAGCGGTATTGAAGCACATTTTTCATATAGCCTATTGTTTCAAATACGGTCAGTCAGCCAGGTACCCAGAACAATCCTTAAGCAATTTCTCTGGAAAACATCTAGCAAATCTTCATCCACTTTCTGAAGTGCCCATGCTTCAGAGCCATATTTGGCTACTGTCATTGCTGTAGCTTCCAATATTCTAATCTTGGTTTGCAGACTTCTCTTCCTATTCTTTCAAATTTATTTTAACTGTGAAAAAAACACCCTGATTTCACTTCTCCCACCATCTTTACTAATAATACTACCAAGGTAAATGAAGCTGCCCACCTGATCAATCTTTTCATTACCCAATGTCATCTTTTTGCTTCACTTATTCCTAGCCTCAGTGACTTAGTCCTTTTAACATTAATTTTCAAGTCTATTCTAGCACCCTGAACTTGCAAAACCTCTAAAAGTTCATTCATTTTGCTCACACTTTACTCTAGGGTGCTTAAATCATCAGCATAATCTAAATCCAGGAGACTTGTTCCTCTCCATTTGATTCCATGGTCTCCCATTGCCTTTCCTTTGCCACTTAGACAAAGTCCATCAAAATAATCCATATAAAGGGGGATAGAACACAACCCTGCTTAATTCCTGATTTAATGCAAAACCAGCTGCTAACCTCATTTCCTACCTTAACTGCAGCAGTGTTATTTTTGTACATAGCACTAATCACTTCAATGTATGTATTTGTCTGGTATACCATACAAGAATAAAACCTTTAGTAAAGCTCTTCTATCAACAGAATCAAATGCTTGCTCATAATTTATAAAACTGAGGACCAAAGGTGCTTGACAACTCAGGCACTTTTCAATTAAGCTAGTGCTTTATAATAATTACTTGGCACTCTTTTGTATGACCTTTATTGTGCTTAATGAGTTGTCCATCTAATTATCATTATTAGTGATTTGACTAGAAAGATGCATTGTCCCCAGACATCTTGAGAAAAAACATTCAGCCTGTTTCCAAGCATCACA
The DNA here is from genome assembly GCF_049724085.1 of Artemia sp. Qi Xiang Cuo. Lineage (NCBI taxonomy): Eukaryota > Metazoa > Arthropoda > Branchiopoda > Anostraca > Artemiidae > Artemia > Artemia sp. Qi Xiang Cuo. The sequence goes on along the minus strand of NC_142802.1, from coordinate 6,323,186 downwards.
GATCATTGTAACCATTTTTTTTTCTTTATGAGGCCTTCTTGGCCCATTTTAAATGTCTTGTAAGTGTTAAGCCAATCACAGATGAAAAAAAACCTTGTTCCATTTTCTGCTATAAGTACAGCCAAATACAGTTATTTTTTTCTATATTGGGATCCACTTAGCCCAGATACATATTCATTTAATTTCCATGCATTAAATTGAAAACTAAATTTTTATTTCAATTGTAACTGAATTTAATTTCTTAATGGAAAAACAAATATTTGGTGCTGTGAGTCTTTTGGTCTGGGCTATTCAAAAAAGCTTTCTGTCTTTGCTGATTTGAAAGTTTCCCTATTTATTATTTTTACCCTTGAACAAAGGGATCTGAGATATAATTCCAAATCCTTTGGGAAGCAAACAGTTTTTTTGGTGTTTTTTCTTTCTTTTTTTTCATGTGTATGTGTTGTATCTTTGGCCCAGAGACTTTTGTATCTAAGTTTTCAACAGTTCAGATGAAAATTTTTCATCTTATTTTGAGGAAAAGCAGTTTTTGTCAATTGGCCTGTAACCAATAAGTTCTAAGCCAGTCAGAAAAATAATTTTTGGCCTTTTGCTTAAAGCCAATGCCCCCAGCCAAGATTAGGGGCCCTTTGATACAGGGGCCTATTATCTTTCCCTAGATTACAATCTTTGTTGACTCCAGCTTTGAATGGTTCTAGGTTGGTAGTTGGTGAGCCCATTTCAAGACAACAGAAAATATATAACCATTTTGTAAGTCTTATAGTCTAGGTTGATCAAAGAAATTCTTAGTCCTTGTGATAGGAAAGCTTCCAAATTTCTTGTTTTTACCCCTGACAAAAGGAATTTGGAATATAATTACATCTCATTTCGAAAACAATGGTTTCTTAGTCGAATTGTTTTTTTTTCTTTAATCCATAAGTTCTGGGCCAATCAGAAGAATTGCTTTTGGCGTTTTCCTGGGATCCCATGCCCTCTGCCAAAAAAACTTTCACATTATAGTTCCTGGATAAAATGATGAAACAATTTGTTTCTGTGTTATGGAAATTTTCGGGACTATTTTCAAATCTTCCTAGTTTTAAGAGGATTTTATTTATTTACTGAGTATGCTACACTCTAAACCAACAGTAACAGTGAGTATTTTCCTGTTGTTATGTTCTAGCTTACTTTCTATGTCAGGTCTTTTAAAGTGCTAAACTAATGGTTAACGCTTCTTTTAGTTATGCCTGATCAGTTGGAGCATGCCACTGGACTTGAAAAACAAGAACTTTTAGCAAAATTAGCTGGTGTGGAAGTAAGTAACTATACACCTTTGCTGTATTTTCACCTTGGTTGCAGTAATTTTTTACTTTATTTTCAGTTTGTTTTATCAAACTGGATGTCCTTTTCTTAATCAATTTTTGTTTTTCTTTTATAAAATTTCAAGGTGAAAGGTGCACCTAGTCCTTGCTATCCTCCTTATTTTTTATCCAGTTTTAGTCCTAACCCACAGGGACATGGTTCTAGACCAGAGGTTTCCATGTAATATTGGGCCATTTTTAGGCATTTGTTAAATCCTGATACCCTCTTCTAGTATTTTGTATTGTTCAATCTGAATGAAGCTTAAAACGCCATTAACTAATTTTATAGTAATGGTAAATATTGTCTGTATAAAACAACTTTTATACAATGCATGACTTTATTGCAATACTATCATGTATCTTTTTTTCTTTTAAAATGCATATGAATGTGACGTTATTCACATTTGTTTTTTCATAATTAAGGCTTCAAAGTATAGTCAACCAAAGGGCGTGTGTCTTACCCAGGACCCACCAAAAAATTACCATATCTGTGGGGCTTGAACCCTATGTTGGATATCATGATCCTAGACAAATATGAAGCTGTTTCACAGTTTTGTCACAAAACAAAGCTGCTTTTAATTATTCCTTACTGGGTGTCTGTCCTCTAGGTAGTCTGAGCAAGCTTGGTGCAAACGAATCTTTCTTACCTGTTTTACAGATGACAACAAGGAAATTTTTTGTTTTAGAAGAATACAAGTTAATTGCCACAAGTTGATTGGTGCCACATCAAACTTTCCATCATAGATTGGTTTTCTGGTGATACCACCTGCTGCTCATCTAAGCTTTTCTGTATTTTCAGTATTAGGCTCCACTTGGGGGACCACGTGGTTGCCCAGGAACAAGATGGTCCAATAGTCTACATAATGTCCTAAGCAAGGCAAGAATAACACCTGAAGATGCACCTGTGGCTGTTCAAGACCGAGTTTACTGGAGAACAATGATGTCTACTCTCTCGACGTTGTCGCCAACTCAGCAGAAGAATTGAGTAAGCTCCTCTTGGGAGCAATGGTATAGAGAAGACAGCCACATTCATCAGACACTGAATTGGACTTATGTGGAAGGATGCTCAAACATGATGCAGGGAGACTTTTGTCGGCTCTCTAGCTAAGGAGGATTGGATTCAATCAAGGCAGACACACAAGGAAGATCAATTGAAGTAGGGATTTGGAATTTTCTAGTCTCTTGATTGAATCATTCTTTTAGTGATTGTAGAGGACCTTTGATAAGTAGATAAGCCACTCTGTTGTTTGCATTTGTTAACCAGTGAAAACCATTATACTGAATGGGAAACTGTCAATAGACCTCATGTTAATTCCCAGCAAGGGGGTAGTAACCCTTCTAAGAGTGTTTAGAATAAATTTTTGATGGCATCTATTACTGTGAAGCCTGCAGACAGGGTCTCCAACCCCAGCAAAGAGGTTAATGGGTTAAAAAATCTTATATTTTAATGGGTTAAAAATCTTATATTATACGGCTGTTTTAGCATCCTTCAGGTGAATAAACGTTAAATTTTGAATAATAAAGTTTATATTTTACGAGAAGGACATCAGGATTTTAGAAATATCTAGGTATGGCCCAAAATTGGTTGGGAACCACTGGTTCTAGGGCCTTCTTAAGGTATATAATTTTTTAGACCACACTGCTTTTCCATTTACAAACGAGTATGAGTTTAATTTAAATAAAGCAATGACAAATCGTACTAAAAATAAAAGCAACAACAAAATCTTAATTAATAAAATTAAATCCCAAAGTTAGGTATCAATTATATATCTTTAGAAAAATTAGGTATCAATGTTAATTACAGCCCAACTTACCTCAGCTCAATTCAGAGGCGTGTTTTGACCATCATAACAGAAATTTGTTAGTGAATTTCTAGCTACCCTTTATGATGACCACTACCCGGGTACCTTATAGCTAAGAAATACGAGGTAAAAATCCTTTTTGAAGCTCTTTTACCAAGATGTAAATGAACCCTTAATAACTATATTATCTGGACATTAGTAGCAATCAGTAATCTCTTGATGAAGAACACTGCCTAAGTCGTTAGATAGGCTCTGACAAAACTTACAATAAAAATCTTATATGCCCCCAGGGCATAACTTACAACCCTTGCCCTGTGTGCTGGGGGGGGGGGGCTAGTTACCCTCCAATCACTTTCGACTATAAAAAAAGGGCATTAGCCCTTTGAATTTCCAACCGAATGAGCCTTTTTTGAAGTTTTTACAACAACACCTTCTATAAAACCTTATATGCCCCCAGGGCATAACTTAAAACCCTTGCCCTGAGGGTTGTGGGGGAGTGTCATCCTCAAAAATATATTTTCTATCTGAAAATCAACGACGCCGAACAAAATGGCTATCTCAAAATTTTGATTGAATGTGTTTGGGGGAATGATGGGCGGGGGCTAGTTACCCTCCAAGCACTTTCGACTATAAAGAAGGGCACTAGCCCTTTGAGGATGTGTTTGGGGGAATGATGGGTTGGGGGGGAGGGGTTAGTTGCCCTCCAATTACTTTCGACTATTAAAAAGGGCACTAGCCCTTTGAATTTCCAATCGAATGAGCCTGTTTTGAAGTTTCTACAACAATGCCTTCTATAAAAACCTTATATGCCCCCAGGGCATAGCTTAAAACCGTTGCCCTCAAATCACTTTCGACTATTAAAAAGGGCACGAACTCTCGATTTCCAATCGAATGAGCCCCTTTTGAAGTTTTCACGACGACCCCTTCCATATGAAGTGCCCTGCTCTAAAGGAAAAAAAAAAATAAATGATACATTGTGCCAACATCCTTCTTATATGCCCTAAGGGCATAACTTAAAACCCTTACGCCGAGGGTTTGGGGGAGTGTCCTCCTCAAAAGCTATTTTCTGTTTGGAAATCAACTATGCTGAACAAAATGGCTATCTCAAAATTTTGATTGGATGTCTTTGGAGGAATGATGGGCGGGGGGGGACTACTTGCCCTCCAATCACTTTCGACTATTAAGAAGGGCACTAGCCACTCCAATTTCCAATCGAATGAGCCCTTTTCGAAGTTTCTACGACAACGCCTTCTATAAAAACCTAATATGCCCCCAGGGCTTAGCTTAAAACCCTTGCCCTGAGGGTTGTGGGGGAGTATCCTCCTCAACAACATATTTTCTATATAGAAATCAACTACGCTGAACAACATGGCTATCTCAAAATTTTTATGGGATCGGTGTAGGTTGATGATGGGCGTGGGGGGGGGGCTAGTTGCCCTCCAATCACTTTCGACTATTAAAAAGGGCACGAACTCTCGATTTCCAATCGAATGAGCCCCTTTGGAAGTTTTCACGACGACTCCTTCCATATGAAGTGCCCTGCTCTAAAGGAAAAAAAATGATACATTGTGCCAACATCGTTCTTATATGCCCTCAGGGCATAACTTAAAACCCTTGCCCCGAGGGTTTGGGGGAGTGTCCTCCTAAAAAACATATTTCTATCTGGAAATCAACTACGCTGAACAAAATGGATATATCAACATTTTGATTGGATGTGTTTGTTGGAATGATGGGCGTGGGGGGGGGGGCTTGTTGCCCTCCAATCACTTTCGACTATTAAAAAGGGCACTAGCCACTCCAATTTCCAATCGAATGAACCCTTTTCGAAGTTTCTACGACAACTCTTTCAATACGAAGTGCCCGAGTATGGAGGAAAAAAAAATATAATACATTGTGCCCACATCGTTCTTTACTTAGGCAGCGCTATGGCGCGGCCTATGATAGGGGGAAGAACAAAAACAGACAGATGTTTGTAATCAACTGATAATCGATTTGAACAATTAGTTGGTTCTTGATGAAAAAGGTATTTTGTTCCAACAATCATAAGTGATTAATCATCAATTATTATCTCACCCATATTTTAAACACAGGGATTTAAACAATAAACACAGCAATCTATCTTGGAAAGGGAGGAATTGTGTAATTTTCGAAAAAGTCAACGAAACCAACAAGTATTGTAAAGAAATATTCAAATATAGGAAGGCAAAAACTGGAACATTTTGGGAGAGCCTGCAAACCTTAGTTCTGAAAAAAATATATAAAGCCAAATGTTCAGATTAAAAAAAAAGAAAAAAAAATCTGTTTTCTTTCCTCAACATACTGTGTACTCTCGTTACAAAACTTTATTGAATGTACTGAAAGGGTAAATTCCAATTACTCAGTTAAAGAAGTATCCTTCTGTCTCACCTCAAGTTCTTCTTGATGAATACAAATGCTAAATTATACCAATATTTTTTCTGCTAAAATTACTGAATGGGCAGTCAAATTTTAACAAAAAAAAATTAGAGGCGTCAATTTGCGAAAATGAAGGGTAAATGTACTTTTTTACGTCAAGGAGGGGCAATTTGGATGCTTTATTGATTTTTGTTTTAAATCTAGGGGGAAAATTGCCACCTATTTGACGTGCCAGCAAAAATGTCCTTATTGCCAAAGATCTTATGTGTGCAAAGGAGAGTTTCAAAATCAGTCTGTTTATTTGGAGATTTATTTCTTTTTTTACTTCTAGGATCCGTATGAAATGTCTATCAACAAGAGAGGACCTGGTACTAAAGATTGTCCCAATTTAGTTCCATCCAACTTCAACATGAGAGTTGTTGGCTGCGTTTGCGAAGAAGATGCAACAAGTATTAATTGGATGTGGTTATACAAAGGAGAGCCAAAACGTTGTGAATGTGGATATTGGTTCAAACTTATTGAAAAAAAACCAGTCGTGTAGATACATGTCTTTTATGTAGGGGAAAATTCAAGTTTATTGTTGTCAGAGTCCTACTAGAGGGATATTATATACTACCATCCAATTGAATAAATCAAGTCATAACTTTTTGTTACATGTTTGTTGTTTGCTAGGAAAAAACAGAAATGAACAAGGACAGAAAAATACATAATGCAGTCTTGCGAGTGGGACCAAAAGATTGGTAATGATGGAGATTTATTATCTAATCAAGCTAAGTTAATATTTTGTATTTTTGATGAGTGTTTTTTTTTGTAATTCAAAATTTGTATTTTACAAGGGATTGTTCCCTAATTCTCCAGTTTTATTTTACTTTCTATCTAGAAGTTCATAAAAGAGATTAATTAAAGTCAAATGTTAAGTTTTACAGTTGTAGGAACTAATTATAAATGAGGGGATGGTGAGTCATAGTAGTGATAATTGTTCTGACTTGTTCTAATATTTTTCTGACTTTTGAAATGATTCAACCGTGTAATTCAGCTTTTCATGGTTAAAAGCTACAGATTAAAAAAAAAAACCAACAGACTAAAAAAACACTTCTCTAGATTAGAAAAATGTCTGGAATTTTCATCAGAAGTATTAAAAAACAAACAGAATTGTCCCCCTGCAGCCTTTGAAAAATACCTTCTGAACATCTTCATAAAAAAAAATGGAATGTAAGTCCTTACCTATTAACACTTTTGTGAACTGGCTCCCCTGTAATTTGCTTATTTTGAGGAAGCTTTTCTAATCTCTACCCCACCCGTAAATTTTTCGCTCCCTCTGAAATAGATTTTTACATACATGCCTGATTAGGACATTCAA
>NC_142802.1:5792842-5912941 GCF_049724085.1 Artemia sp. Qi Xiang Cuo | reverse complement strand
GGAATATTTTGTATTTTTTCTAACTTTTGTGTGTTTTCGCAACAGAATGGCTCATATTTAAAACACTTACCCTTAGCTAGTTGAAAATGTGTATGAATTCTTCATTTTTAGCCGTTTTGCAGAGGTAATAAAGGAATATTTTGTATTTTTTCTAACTTTTGTGTGTTTTCGCAACAGAATGGCTCATATTAAAAACACTTATCCCTTAGCTAGTTGAAAATGTGTATGAATTCTTGATTTTTAGCCATTTTGCAGAGGTAAGACATTAATATTGTTTCTTTGGTCTAACTTTGGTGTCAAGTCTCAACAGATGGGCTCAGATATAAAACACTTACACTTAGGTAGCTGAAAATTTGAATGATTTCATCATTTTTAGTTGATTTGCAGAGGTAATATAGGAACATTTTGTATTTTTTATAACTTTTGTGTGTTTTCGCAATAGAATGGCTCATATTTAAAACATTTACCCTTAGCTAGCTGAAAATGTGTATGAATTCTTCATTTTTAGCCGTATTGCAGAGGTAATAAAGGAATATTTTGTATTTTTTCTAACTTTTGTGTGTTTTCGCAACAGAATGGCTCATATTTAAAACACTTACCCTTAGCTAGTTGAAAATGTGTATGAATTCTTCATTTTTATCTGTTTTTCTGAGGTAATAAAGTGTTATTTTGTATTTTTTCTATAGTTTGTGACAGCTCGCTGGAGTACAGTTCATATCTAACAAACTTACCCATAGCTAGTTGAAAAAATGAAATAAATTTTCAAATAAATCCAAATTTAATTTTTAATAATGGAATATTTTGTATTTTTTCTAACTGATGTCTGTTTTCTCAATAGAATTGCTCATATTTAAAACATTTACCCTTTAGCTAGTTGGAAATGTGTATGAATTCTTCATTTTTAGCCATATTGCAGAGGTAGAATATTTTGTATTTTTTCTAACTTTTGTGTGTTTTCGCAAAAGAATGACTCATACTTAAAACACCTACCCTTAGCTAGTTGAAAATGTGTATGAACTCTTCATTTTTAGCCGTTTTGCAGAGGTAATATAGGAATATTTTGCGTTTTTCCTAACTTTTATGTGTTTTCGTAACTGAATGGGTCATATTTGAAACACTTACCATTAGCTAGTTGAAAATGTGCATGAATTCTTAATTTTTACCCGTATTTCAAAAGTAATCAAGGAATAGTTTGTATTTTTTCTAACTTTTGTGTGTTTTCGCAACAGAATGTCCCATATTTAAAACACTGAACCTTAGCTAGTAGAAAATGTGTATGAAGTCTTAATGATTAAAAGTATTTACGATGTAATAAATGCCTAGGTTGTATTTTTTCTATCTTATGTGTTTTTTCTCAACAGAATGACTCATATTTAAAACACTTACACTTAGCTAGTTGAAAATGTGTATGAATTCTTCATTTTTACACGTATTGCAGAGGTAATAAAGGAATATTTTGTATTTTTTCTAAGTTTTGTGTGTTTTCGCAACAGAATGATTCATATTTAAAACACTTACCCTTAGCTAGTTGAAAATGTGTATGAATTCTTCATTTTTAGCCTTTTTGCATAGGTAATAATTTAATATTTTGTATTTTTTCTAACTTTTGTGTGTTTTCGCAACTGAATGGCACATATTTAAAAAACTTACCCTTAGCTAGTTGAAAATGTGTATTAATTCTTCATTTTTACCCATTTTTTAGAGGTAATAAATTATTATATTGCATTTTTTCTAACTTTTGTGTGCTTTTGCAATAGGAAGGCTCATATTTAAAACACTTACCATTCGATAATTGAAATGTTTAAAAATTCTTGTTTTTTACCTGTATTGCCGAGGTAATAATGGAACATTTTGTATTTTTTCCAACTTATGTTTGTATTCATAGTAGATTAGCCAATATTTAATATATTTACCATTATCTAGTTGAAATTGTGTATGAATTCTTCATTTTGAGCCGTTTTGCGGAGGTAATAAAGGAATATTTGTATTATTTCTAACTTTTGTGTGTTTTCGCAACAGACTGGATCATATTTAAAACACTTACCCTTACCCATTTGAAAATTTGTATGAATTATTTTATTTTACACTTAGTTAAGATGATTGTAAGTTTTTTTTCTTATTTTTTTAAATTTTCTGTGTTTTCTCAACAGAATGGCTCATATTTAAAACACTGAACCTTAGCTATTTGAAAATGTGTATGAATTCTTCATTTTTATCCGTATTGCAGAGGTAATAACGGAACATTTTGCATTTTTTCTAACTTTTGTGTGTTTTCGCAATAGAATGGATCATATTTAAAACATTTACCCTTTAGCTAGTTGAAAATTTGTATTAATTCTTCATTTTTAGCCATTTTGCAGTGGTAATACAGGAATATTTTGTATTTTTTCTAACTTTTTTGTCTTTTCGCAACAGAATGGCTCATATTTAAAACACTTACCCTTAGCTAGTTGAAATTGTGTATGATTTCTTCATTTTTAGCCGTATTGCATAGGTAATAAAGGATAATTTTTCATTCTTTCTAAATTTTTTTTGTGTACACTATATAATGTCTAATAATAAAAATATTTACCCTTTAGAAATATGAAACTGTGAATTAACTCTAAATTTTTACACGTAATGCAGAGGCAAAAAAAGAACAGTTTTTATTTTTTATAAATGTTTTGTGTGTACGCAATATAATGGTCTATAATTAAAACATTTACCCTTATCTAGTAGAAAATGTGTATGAATTCTTCATTTTTACCTTTATTACAGAGGTAATAAAGGAACATTTTGTATTTTTTTCTAACTTTTGGGTGTTTTAGCAACAGAATGGCTCATATTTAATACAATTACCCTTAGCTAGTTGAAAATGCGTATGAATTCTTCATTTTTAGCCGTTTTGCATAGGTAATAAAGGAATATTTTGTATTTTTTCTAACTTTTGTGTGTTTTCGCAACAGAATGGCTCATATTTAAAACACTCACCCTTATCTAGTTGAAATGTGTATGAATTATTAATTTTTACCCGTATTTCAGAGGTAATAAAGGAATATTTTGTATTTTTCTAACTTTTGTGTGTTTACGCAACAGAGTGGTTCATATTTAAAACATTTACCTTTAGCTAGTTGAAAATGTGTATGAATTCTTTATTTTTAGCCGTATTGCAGAGGTAATAAAGGAACATTTTGCATTTTTTCTAAATTGTGTGTGTTTACGCAATAGAATTGATCATATTTAAAAAATTTAACCTTTATCTATTTTAAATTTTTTATGAATTGTTAATTTTTATACGAATTTCAGATGTAATAAAGGAACATTTTCTATTTTTTCTAACTTTTGTGTGTTTTCGCAATAAAATGGCCCATATTTAAAACACATACCCTTAGCTAGTTTAACATGTGTATGAATTCTTCATTTTTATCCGTATAGCAGAGGTAATAAAGGAACATTTTTTATTTTTTCAAACTTTTGTGTGTTTTCGCAATAGAATGGCTCATATTTAAAACATTTACCCTTAGCTAGTTGAAAATGTGTATGAATTCTTCATTTTTAGCCGTATTGCAGAGGTAATAAAGGAACATTTTGCATTTTTTTTAACTTTTGTGTGTTTACGCAATAGAATGGCTCATATTTAAAACATTCACCCTTAGCTAGTTGAAAATGTGTATGAATTCTTCATTTTTACCCGTAGTTGAGAGGTAATACAGGAACATTTTGTATTTTCTCTAACTTGTGTGTGTTTTCGCAATAGAATGGCTCATATTTAAAACATTTACCCTTTAGCTAGTTGAAAATGTGGATGAATTCTTCATTTTTAGCCGTATTGCAGAGGTAATAAAGGAATATTTCGTATTTTTTCTAACTTTTGTGTGTTTTCGCAACAGAATGGCTCATATTTAAAACACTTACCCTTAGCTAGTTGAAAATGTGTATGAATTCTTCATTTTTAGCCGTTTTGCAGAGGTAATAAAGGAATATTAAGTATTTTTTCTAACTGTTGTGTGTTTTCGCAACAGAATGGCTCATATTTAAAACATTTACCCTTAGCTAGTTGAAAATGTGTATGAATTCTTCATTTTTAGCCGTATTGCAGAGGTAATAAAGTAATTTTTTGTATTTTTCTAACTTTTGTGTGTTTTCGCAATAGAATGGCTCATATTTAAAACATTTACACTTAGCGAGTTTAAAATTTGTATTAATTATTAATTTTTATCCGTATTGAAGAGGTAATAAAGGTATATTTTGTTTGTGTGTGTGTGTGTGTTAGTTTGTGTGTGTGTGTGTGTGTGTGTGTGTGTGTGTGTTTTTGTGTGTGTGTTTAAGTTTTGGCGTGTGTGTGTGAGTTTTCGTGTGTGTGTGTAAGTTTTGTGTGTGTGTGTGTGTGTGTATTTTTTTGTGCATTATTATGTGAGTTTTTTTTGTTTTCTTTGTTATTTTCGTTTTTATGTGTGTGTGTGTGTATTTTTTTGTGTATGTGTGTAAGAGTTTTAGTGTTTGTTTGTTAGTTCGTGTGTGTGTGTGTGTGTAAGTTTTTTGGTTGTTTTTGTGTGTAAGTTTTTGTGTTCTTGTAAGTTTTTGTGTGAATTTAAGTTTTAGTGTTCATGTGTTAGTTTTTGTGTGTGTGTGTGTGTAAGTTTGTATGTGTGTGTGTGTGTAAGTTTTGGCGTGTGTGTGTTAGTTTTCGTGTGTGTGTGTGTAAGTTTTCGTGTGTATGTGTTAGTTTTTGTGTGTGTAAGTTTTGGCGTGTGTGTGTATGTTTTCGTGTGTGTGTGTTTAAGTTTTGTGAGTGTGTGTGTGTAATTTTGTGTGCTTGTGTGTGTGTGAGTTCTGTTTTTGTTCATTTTTTAGTTTTTGTGTGTGTGTGTGTGTGTGTGTAAGTTTTTGTGTGTGTGTATTTTGTTGCGTGTGTGTGTGTGTGTTCGAGTGTGTTTTTTTTTATTTTTTTTGGTTGTTTGTGTTTGTTTTCGTGTGCATTTATTAGTTTTTCATACTTATTTCTTTCGCTTGCATTTTTAAGTTTTTGTGTGTGTGTGTGTGTGTGTAATATTTTTATTTTTTAATTGTTTTAGTGTGTTTGTAATTTTTCGTGTGTGTGGGTTTGTTTTTTGTGTGTGTGTGTGTGTGTGCAAGTTTTTGTGCTTGTGTTTGTGAGTTTTTTTTGTTTGCTTTTTTTAGTTTTTGTGTTTGTGTGTGTGTGTGTGTGTATTATTTTTTTTGTGTGTTTATGTTTTTTTGTGTGTGTGTAATTTTTCGAGTGTGTGTGTTTGTCAGTTTTGTGTGTGTGTGTGTGTGTGTGTAAGTTTTTTGTGTGTGTTTGTTTGTTAGATTTTTTGTTTATTTAATTTTTTTTGTGAATGTAATTTTTAGTGAGCATGTTTAATTTTTTTTGTGTGTGTGTGTGTGTAAGTTTGTGTTTGTGTGTGTGTGTGTCATTTTTGGCGTGTGTGTGTAAGTTTTTGTGTGTGTGTGTAAGTTTTTGTGTGTGTGTGTAAGTTTTTGTGTGTGTGTGTAAGTTTGTGTGTGTGTGTAAGTTTTTGTGTGCATGTAGGGGGACCGGGGGAGGACCTTTGGGGGTCCGGGGAACCCTTGGGGGCCGGTTGGCCCTATGGGAGCCCGGGGGACCTTTGAGGACCAGTGGAGGGCCTTTGGGGGTCTGAGGAGGGCGTTTGGGGGATAACATTTCGAAATTTTTACTTTTTAGTTTACTTTTTTTGCGGCGCATCCCTGCAGCGCATCCTGCGGCGCTTTCCTGACCCACGGCGCATCCCTGCGGCACATCCTGCGGCGCTTTCCTGGCCCGCGGCGCATCCCGGCGGCGCTTCTCTGGTCCGGGGGACCTTTGGGGGCCGGGTTAGGGCCTTTGGGGGCACAGGGAAGGCCTTTGGGGGCACCGGGAGGGCCTTTGGGGGTCCGGGGGGACAGTTGGGGGCCTGGAGGACATTTGGGGACCGGTGGAGAGCCTTTGGGACCCAGTTGGTCCTTTGGGAGCTCGATGGGCCTTTGGGGGGCCCGGGGATGGCCTTTGGGGGTCTGGGTGGGCCTTTGGGGGTCCGGGGGCCCTATGGGAGCCTGGGGGACCTTTGAGGACCAGGGGAGGGCCTTTGAGGGTCTGAAGAGGGCGTTTGGGGGGATGGGGCTCTTTGGGAGCTTGGGGGTCCTTTGAGTACCGGGGGCTTCCTTCGGGGTTGGGGTGGGGGATCGGAACCCTTTGGGGTTGGGGTAGGAGGATTGGAACCCTTTGGGGTTGGGTTAGAGGACCTCACAACACTGTTCAAATGAAACTTGTGTATTATAACGACCACAGAGTTTCACCATTAAATTCTCTTCTAAAATCTCTTCAAAAATCATCTTTTAAAATGTCTCTAACTGTTTCGCCGAAATAGTTCCATAATGTGTCTAAAACAGTTTCGCCCAAATAATCCCTAAACGTAATTTCAGCGTGTTCCTTTTGTTTTTGGCATCTCTGCGCTAATGCATTTCAAATTAATAAGAAACCTGATTCCCGCGCTAAAACAATTCATCGCTAAGATGTTTCTTGGGGAATTGTTTCCATGGTCTTTGGCTATTAATATCCTTTGGAGTTCGACCAAAAGAGTTGTTTCCGAGGCAATGACATTAATGACTTGGATCTATTCCTGGAGAATCGTTTCTAGGCGAAAATTTTTAAAGTCTGACAGATGATGTCATTGGTTGATTGATCTGTCAAGAAAGGGGAATTAATTTGTTGTTTCTAAGGGGAATTATTGATTCACGATAGGTGAATTGAGGTCGACAGCACAGGTGTTCCAAGGTCGATGTTGTTGTTGTTGTAAGTGCACGCTCCCAGCGAATGTCAAGGTCGATGTTGTTGTTGTTGACACACTTTGATTACGCAATCAATTTAGGTCATTAACCCCATTAACCACGTGTTCTCCCTAATGACTCTATGCCCATATTTGGTGTACGTACGGGACTGACATTACCACGTGTTCTCCCTAATGACTCTATGCCCTTATTTGGTGTACTGACAGAGTTAGACTAAATTGTAGATGGCAGCAGGGGTGGGTGTCACGAGTTATAGGGTCACTTCTACTGATAACTTCTTTCAACGAATAAAATAAAGAATCTGAATCAGATTCATATTCAAAGGTACTCAACGAAAGACCCACCAACTGGGACCTAAGAAGAGCCAATTTCTGGTAATCAAAATTTAACGAAAAAAAAACTCTTTGGCTTTCCCTAGGCAATGAATCAGAAAACTCATATTTGGAAAAAACAGGAAAATGGTCTGAGATGGTACTCATCAGTATACAATTTGGAATTAAGTATACAATGGTATACAATGAATATACATCAGTATACAACGGAAAAAATAACTCGTAGTATCAAGTGTGAACGAGTTGACAGGCATTTATACGCTAATGTTCCACAAGCAAGCATAGCTGAAAGAAAATTCAAAGACGAGGATGGCCGCGAGCTACACAAATTACGGTTGAAGTCACGCGAATGAGAAGTTTACAAGAAGGGCGTTGGATTTTTTTTTTTTTTTTTACAAAACCTCATCAAGAATCTGAAGGAAAGAGGGAACAGACCCACAAGCAGACAGGTATATATTACCAAAATTTAGAGTATTAGCTTGGGTTTTAATCTCAAATAACAAGGATTCAAAAATCAATTCTTCATTTCTTGACAGGCCAGGTCTTACAGAGTACGAAAGCTGTTCCGAAACAGAAACAGCAAGGCCACCTTTGGCTATCCTACTTCAACTAAAGAACTCCACATTATTACCAGGGAGATGCAAACGGGGTGCAGTTTCAAAGAAAGTCTCACAAAGGTCAATAAAACCTAGGCAGCCACTAAGTTCTATTTGTTTCAACTCTTCAAATATTCAACAAAAACCCAGAGCCTTAAGCTGAAGCACAGAGAAGCTACCACATCATTTGGATACTTGGTTAAAATCTGATACCCATTTACTAATAACTGAAAAATGAGGATGTGACAGTAATTTATCTGATTGACTTACTGAATTAATAAATCACATTAGGAACATCGATCAGGTTATTTTGGAGGGAAGTAGTCCCTCGCCCAAAAAAAGTCAAAAGTAAAATAATTAATCCAAAGAGTAATATTGAAATATATGAAAATTACACTCCTGAAGACAGATAGATACTTTGAGCGTGATAATTCAC
The DNA here is from genome assembly GCF_049724085.1 of Artemia sp. Qi Xiang Cuo. Lineage (NCBI taxonomy): Eukaryota > Metazoa > Arthropoda > Branchiopoda > Anostraca > Artemiidae > Artemia > Artemia sp. Qi Xiang Cuo. Next base: position 5,904,788 of record NC_142802.1, on the reverse strand, counting down.
GAAGAGAAATTAAACAAGAAACTCATATATTTTCAAATAAAATTAAAAATCAACACTAAAAATTGTAAAAAAAAACAAAAAAAAAGGTCCTATAAAACAGGAGTTAAAACCCTAAAGTTATCACTTTTTTTATCCAATATTTCAAGTAGGAAAAGTCTAACACACAAGAGCAGTGTGATAAAAGGGGTGTTTTTTTTCTCAAAACTCCTCCAAATGGAAGGGCTTATTTATTCTCTCTGCTGCTTTATACAATAGGATTTTCAGTTCAAAATTTTTGAAAGGCAAAAGATAAATTAAACCCTTGCAACCAAACATTAGCACTATTTTTGCACTTTCGGATGCTTCAGTTACTATCAATTTGAGTTTTGCGACGTTCATGGCTTTTATTTTAACTACAATTTATTTTTTACTCAAAGATTGCTAGGTATAAACGATTTCTTGAAAATATGGCCAGAATTAAAACAAGACTGGTTTGTAATTAACATAGGGTCAAAATTAAATCCATTTCGAAATCCAACTCAAATTCTGTAGACAACAGTTCCAATCTCCAAAGGTTAATAAGAACAGCTGACCTTCACGAATTATCATTCTTTAATAATTAAACGATAAAATACTTTATAAAATAATAAAAGATACAAAAAAAACTAAACAAAAAATTAAAGAATAGGTAAGACAAATATTTTCTGTAATATACATGCTCGGCAGGTTTCATGTTAGGTACCTCATGGTTGCAGCCATGGGCATGGGTTTGAGTAAGCTCTTGTGAATATACTTCAATATAGCTCTGGTTGAAAATCATGATATATACCTATCTGATGCTTCCCAAACTCTTTTCCAAAATACCGTAACAAAAAAAAAGCACTCTAGAAGAAGGCAAGGGTCAGCTCCGACATAGTGCTTTTCAGTGGGGTTACATTTCTGAACCAGATCCACCAGATGCGAGTAAAAAACCATAGATATAAAACAACATAATCTAAAAATGCCAGACAATACCTAACTTCATATTTCTATATCTCTCGAAAAAGTAAGGAGCATGGAATGCGAGTAGTCTGAAGGAATAAATATAATTATCATAAAAACTAAATTAAAAGAAGAAAATTATGAAAGAGTGGGTAGTGGAAGGATATTAAAATTGGTATGAAGGCAGACTTATCTCGAAATAAAGAAGAAATTTTCTGAAAATGGAAGACTATCACCATTTAGTCCCAAATATAGAGACTTAGCACCAATTGAAACGTGAAGTAAAAACGTTTCGGGCCCCGTAAAATCCCTGTTTTTTATTGAAGGATTTGAAAGTTCATATTCATTATTAATTCAGGTCAGAACAAAAACTAAGTATTTAACTAGGAACGAAGAAAGTAAAATATTCAAAATACAAATGGAAAAAAAAACTCTTATCATACTTTTATTACCAAGAAAGGAACCTGATTTGAAAATGAAAATACTTGAACATCCCCAATTTTCTTATCTCCTTTGCCTGATTTTTGAAACCCTGGATCAGAAACACTGCCTAGGGCCAAAATGCACATAAATCTGGCCCATTAAAAAGTAGATTAATTTTCGATGTTTTTGGTTTCCTGATTATGATGAAAAATGTATGGCGATTGAAAAAGTATTCTACGAAATTAAAAATGAGGCTATTTAATAGCAATGTCCTTTCTGCACTTCTCTTCAGCAGCGAGTGCTGGAAATTAAGTCAACAACAAGAGAGACGGATTCTTGCCTTCGAAAATAACTCTCTTCGGAGAATTCTGAACATCGACTGGAGAGATCACATCACCAACCCGATAGTCCGATTTATCTCAGGCCAGTCCATAGTTACAGACTGCATTCGGCAACGAAGGTGGCGATACCTTTGGCACATGACCCGTAAGAAGGATGATAGGATCCCAAGACAGATTTTGGGATGGCAACCTCAGGGAAACCGCAGGAGAGGTCGACCAAAGAACACCCTGCGTCACAGCTATCAACGGGACATGTCCAAAATTCACACGACGATACACCCCCAATGGGAAGATGTCTTGGCAGCGACGCTCATGCGGGATTACTGGCGGCTCTTCGTGGATGTCCTGGGTGCCTCTGGCGGCACAGTAGGATCTAAGGTCTAAGGTAAAGGGATTAAGATGAATACATATATGGCCGATTCAGGAACGTAAACATAAATAAGTCCTAATACTATAAACTAAGTGTGTAAATCTTATTTTCATAAAAAAAGATAATGAAATGTAAATTTGATATTTCATATATACTTTGATTTGCTATCTGCCTCTTCCAAAAGATACTGGTGGCAACATAGTTCTCGAGATTGTTGTTTATGTGACAAAAAAAAATCGTATTTCATGGAAGTTCGAGAGAGGCAAGAAACACCATTCAATAAAAACTCTCAACGACCCTTTTTGTATCATTGCTGAAGTTAGACAAAAATGTTTTTGTTAGGTATGTTGAATACATTTAAAAAAAAAAAAGAGCAAAATCAGCTTTTTAAGACCAATGTTTTCTGTTGGAAGTAGAGAACGAATTTGAAACTTAAAACTTATTGCTTTGCAGTTGGTGCAACATATAGCTATAAAACTAGCTCAAATAAACTTACTCATAATTTTTCAAACGTTTCAAAAATTGTTAAACAGGGTTAAAAATGACATAGTGACTTATTAGGCATCTAATAGTTTTTACAAGCCATAATATCAGAGTTGCTACCTGTAGCACGAAAGTGCTATTTTAGTACTATTTCATTATGTGTAGCACTGTAGCACATACTTAGGGTTGCTAAAATAGTCCTAAAATAGCACGAAAGTGCTATTTTAGCACTATTACAGTTAATTTTTTACTACAGCACCAAATATCGTTGTGTAGCATGCAAATTTGGGGAATTGTAGTAGGCTACTTTAGAAATTGACCGTGGTGGCGACCCTACATATTATTCAGTAACGGTTTTATGCTTCATAATGTGGGGGCAAGGTATACCCCAAATGGGTAAAAGATATAAAAAAAGGAATTCAATATCAGATGTCAGAAAAACTGAGGGAGGGGAAAGCTGCTCCCTTCTACCCATGCCTAGAACCGCTACTAACAATATCAATAGCTAGTAGGATATATTTAACTGTAGAAAACCGCATTAGTATATTGTTCAAATAAAAAACTAATAACTCTAGAAATCCAGTTATTCCTGCCTATAGTACGCCGAATTTCAAGTTATGATGTAAATGTTTCAAGTTAATCTTTAGTCCTAACACTAACCGGACTTCAGAATTGTTTACAAAATATTAAAATACAAGTAATACCAAATTAAGGGAATTCAAATCACGTAGGAACATCCTACAATGCTTTACGTTTCTGCTTTTCAAAAATACCACAGGTTTTGTTTTGTGTTCTCAAAAAAGCGCTTATATTTATTTTTATTTTTTTTCAAAATTCACAAATATTGAGAATTCTATAGGTCTACAGAAATCTATAGATCTTTTATAGATAAAAATCATATAGGCTGCAAAGCAAAATTTTCCGTATTGTCAAGTTTCAACATCTCTTATAATTTGAAAGAGAAAGAATAATTGTTTTTCCAGAATTGATTTTAGCTAACTTAGGAAAAGTTTCAAATTAAGTCTGTGATTGGCAAGGAGTTACCAAAATAACCAATTATATGGGTAGGCTTACATTTAATCTCTCGTGGCTATGCAATTTGAAATAATTTGAAATCGTGTGATACTCCCCTACCTTGGTTGTGATTTTGGGGATTTTTAAGGTGGGTGATTTGATTTGATTTATTTTCTAGTCTCTTGAAGTTGTGAACGCATTATGTTGAAAATGTTGTTTTGGTATATTTGTTTCATTTTTGTTTCTCCCCAATATTAAGCAAAACTAAAAAAGGGAAACTTCAAGAACTTACCTATAATATGAATCATAAAAGAAGCAAAAACAACAACCCAGCCCCAGCCGCCATCAGGAGGAGACAATACAATTCCATCATCCTCTGCTTTCTTTATCGATCCTGCCTGAGTCATTCTTCTATATACAATATTTGTTCACAAGAAAGAAATGAGACACAGAAGAAACTTTTGGGAGCCTGTAAAATTGTTTGCTCTCTTAAAGAAGAGAAATGTACTAGCGTTAAATCAGAGCCTCCAAATTAGATAATTCGATGCGTGTCTAAGAAAGATAAGACGAAATTTAATAGCTTAGTAACTAGAACCGACAGATCAACTAGACAGAATTATAACTGTATATTTAGCTTCTAAAGTCAAATAAGATTATCATTTAATACTATTGTTTTCTCCTTTTCACAGTTTTAGCAAAGATGTCCTTAATGAGCGAGTGCCGTGCCTCATTTCCTTATTTCAAGACGCCCCCCCCCCCAAGATGAAAAAACAACACATAGGTGCCAGAGCAGAAACACTAACCTGAATAAAACAAACATTTCCTATTTTTTCTCCCCCATCCCAGTCCAAAAAATAAAAATGGCTCGATACAAGTCCCCCCCCCCTCCCACAAAAGAGACAATTGAAATTACGCGCCTGAGCCGTAGAAGTACATGGTGTGAACTGCAATACAGGTTTAACTCATAAGTACTTTTAGCATGGTTTGGGAGGGAGCATAAGTGAACTTCCATATAGGTTAGGACAGATAAGGACCTTGCTGAGTTGCGTTGACATTGCGCAGCTTGATACTACATTGAGCTGACAGTGGTAGTATCGTTCTATTTGGTTCATGGTTGGCAAGAAGTACAAAAGAACTCGTCAAAGGCAACATACGAGGCTGCGAGTGCGACAATTCGGCCAAAAAATGATGGTTTTCAGAAATGGAACTTTTCTAACAAAATATTGGTGCAAATTACTTTCGACTCCCTATTATGCTGCTGTATTTTGTATATGGGCAGCATAATAGCACTCAATAAAACGTTACATCTCGATTGTATTCGTCCAGTTCTATTTAACAGTCAATTATACCTGACCAGTTAAAGATTTAATTTTAAGCATTGGGTACTAATGTCAAGGGATGAAAGGGTTGCGGGACAGCTTGTCATGAGAAGAACTTATTTTGGGACAAATGTACCAATTATCGGTGGAAAAGATTTACATTCTTGCCCACTGAACTTGCACGTTTCAACTTCAAAGCTGCTGGGTTTTAGTAGAAACAAATCTAAGAGGTCCAAGCCTCAGGGGGACTGGGCAAGTTATTTTTTCTTCTTTTTCTTATTCAAAAGTTTATGTTTCACAATTTTTTTTTTCATATAACAACTTCTGAAAAACGTTTTAGAAAACAAAATACTTTACTGAAAACAAGTTCCATTTGAGCAGAGTGTTTTATCTGGCATAACATCAACAGGGGTGCTAGCTCATGAAAACGGGGGTGCAGGGACAAGGATTTTTTTCGATTTTCTTGAATAAAGATACAAATAAAAGGTATTTCTAAAGTTGTGGGAGAAGGCGATTTTTTTTATTGGAAATACCATAAAAAAGTGTTCTTCAAAATCTAGACGATGGATATCCCACTCCCCGAACTGGCGCTCCTGAACATTAACAACAGCAAACAAAAAAATAATATTACTAATCAAGGTTTGTAAATAGGAGTGGTGCTTCCCCCCCTCTCTCTCTCCAACCATCTGAATAGCTTGAGTGTCATTTCCACTTTACTGAAAGCAATGTGTATGAACTATATGGTTTTACTGTTCAAAACATCGACAAACAAAAAGAAGAAAATCACGATAATAATCAAGAACAAAAGAACGAACTAATGGAAGTGAATTCATTATTTAATTTTTATAATATACATTTCTGGAAGCCTGAGCATTTTTTTATTTTTCTATGTTAAAATTACAGCAGAGAAATTGTTGAAAATATATATCACTTCCAATAAAACGCAATACACAGTTTGGCCTTTAGAACGTTTGGGGGGGGGCGCTGTAGTTTTACTCTTATTTGTAGTATTTCTACTCGTTTTAGATTTACTATATAATTCACTGTGATTTATGTCCGTTATAGGATTAATCTATTTATCCACAGGTGAATTTGCTACTTCTATGCTTAACGTGATTATTAATTTTAATTTGTATCTGTATAAGTTTCATATGTCACTTTTCATTTCTCGCCCTGTCCCTTTTAGGTTTTGGCCTCTGAGGTTTTTTTTCACCAAAGTCTAGCACGTTGAAGGCGAAATTCAAAATAAAACATGCCAATTCCACAAGCAAGAATGTAAATTTCTTCAGCCCCAGCACAAAGATTGAATAATGATAGGCTTGATAGCACAAGAACGATATTACAGTATGTTATCCAAAAGCCTCTTCTGAAAATTTGGGGGGAAAACCTCTGCCACCAAAACGAATTTCTGCACTGGAAAATAGAGCCATCATGGTCAATTGAACTTGGTGTAGTTTGAACTTCTGTTGTTTTTCTACCCCTGGAGCATTTTCACCTTTTGGACCGTCAATTCATAGGAGAGGTCGGGCCCCAAACTAAATCTTTCTTGTATATTAGAGTCCACAAGACCCAGATACTTATAGCTTTAAATTATGATCTGTTCAGAACAAAGAGCTTGTTGGTCCTTTTCTCTGAGTTCTCAAAAAAGTTTTACGCCTTTTTCAGGAGGTCTAGGTGTATTCCCCCTGCGGGAAGTCCCCGCTGGAAAATCCCCCCGCGGAAAATTTCCCCCAGATAGTTCCCACCCATATTCCCCCTATATAATTCCAACTGTACATTAGAAGGGAAATTGAAAGTTATTTATTGCTGTTAAGGTGTGTAAAAAATACTTGTAAATTGGTTGGTAGCTTCCCGCTTTTTCAGTTTTCTGCTTGAGAATTCAGATATTGGAGTGTAAGTAAGATTTTGGACAAGATTTGATATTTTAGTCAACATTTTCGATAAACAGTAGTTTTATTGAATAAGTTCTTAATATTCAAGGAATATTTAGGCGGATGTTGAACTAAATCAAAACGAACTATGAGCATGTAGATTTTCAAAAAAGTGACAAAGCAATATCCCAAGAACGCCTTGCATTACTAAGTTAGACCTTTGAGGGTAAGTTATGCCGGGTTTTGAACTAGCCAGAAGGTACTATGTATACACTATCAATACTGAGACTACAAGAATTGTAAATAATGACTCCAAAGAGGAAAAAAAAACAAATAAAAATAATTCTGTAGAAGAACCCAGGATTCCCAGAAAATTTTCTCCCAACCAAAAATTCTTTCCAGGAAATCCCCCTCCCGCAGATAACTGCAGGAGGGGGGATTAGTAGGATTAGCACTGTTAGTGCTAATCCTGGCTTAGGCGACCAGGTTTTAGTTGAAGATATAGCTTCCAATTCAAGGTCTGTCCCGTTTTTGTTTTGTTTCTTAGCCTAGAATTTCCCATCCTTGTAACGAATGCTACAGAAAATGTGGAACTGGATCTTTCCAGTGTTTCCAGCGCACCCTGCTTGTGCTGGCATAGCAAAAAGTAATCGCCTTAAAAACCCTAATTGGTTATGCGTACAATGCCGAGCGTCAATGGTTGAAAATGCCGGGATTAATATCATCGATAATCAACCAGAAGTGGCCCAACCAATCAAGGCTGTAAAATCCCACCTTATTTCTAACGAAGAAAATTCAACTATCTCCAAAGAAAATCAACTTGAAGTGATCGATCGAAGTGGTATTGCAAATTCCCCTACTGTACCTTGTGTTTCGAGTGATGTCAACAATAGTTCTGCTGGATCGATTGATTCTGCAAATATAAACACCACCCATCAATCCCAAATTACCCCCCCCAAATCTTTTGTTCCAGTAAAGGTGAATCGACATGCAGAAACGGTGGCTTCGAGTGGCTTCGAGCCCCACACCTGTGAAGATTGCCTAAAAAAGACGCAGAAATCGTCAATCTCAGGAAACGGATTATTAATCTCGAATTTCTTTATGATAGTTCATCTGATCTTTACGAGCGCCAGAAAAGTGATCTGTTCAAGGACTATGAAATCAAATGTTAAAAGTCAGTTTTCAGCTAGCAATTGTTGATGCTATACATGCATTAAAATCCCCTACGCCGCCGAGTGTTCCTCCTTTAGCTGATACTTCTGCTCCAAATATGCATTATCAAAATTCTTAAAGTTGCATAAAAACTGTAAAACCCTTTGAACCAGAAAACGTCATTATATGTAATCAAGCAAGTGCTAGTGAACTTCCTTCATCAGAATTTTCTCAAGGGATTAAAAAGGTTACGCAAACTAATTCTACTGACCTTGTTTTAAAGAATTGTAGTAAGTTCCACAAAACTGGGCTGCCCAGAGGGCACCTTAATTCTGCTAATCCTACTAAACATTTTTAGACCATCGCTCACACACAAGAAAGCACTTGAGCCATCCAGTCCTTTTCAATCGAGTGCCTATCCAAAGGATATCCCTGCCTCCATATCCACTTCCATACTCCCTTCCTTCTTTTTCAAAGACAAACCCACCCACCCCTCCGCCTGCTTTCCAGCCTTTTCCAACCCTTCCATCTAAACCTCCCCGCCATCTCGTGAACCCACTCAACGTGGACTCTCCGTGCCATATCCCTGCAAAAATAACCTCATCTTTCTTGATTCCTCCAGTTCACCGAAACTCAGCCGCTACTTGGTTTAGAGTTTCCGCTAGTACCTGCTCAATTAAATGCCCTTGCATTTGAAAAAGATGGATATGATCCCCCAGCCCCTTGTTCTGACTACACGAGCTTAGGCCCTGACAAGAATTCCACTAGAACTCCTGACCTCATATGTGATATAAAACAAAAGTAAAGCGTAAAAACTGTACCTTCACAAGTCGCTTTCAATTCCCCTCACTTTTGTTCAGCAACGCTGAAAGTCTTAACTTATTAGACATGCTTTCTAAAATATATGGATCAGATGTAATAACTATTACTCAAGTGCAACCTCAAAATCTGCACATGCTAAAAATTAACAATTTTTCACAATTTATTGAACTCACACCAGAAAACCACCCTCTGGGCAAGAAAGGTGAAGGAATTCTGTTCTTTGTCCGTAATGACTAGTACCCAAGTGAAATCTCAATTCCATGTCATGCTCCCTTTGATGAGATTATGTGGGTGTGTGTTCGACCTAAAGTCTTGCCACGTCCTTTCGATTTAATTGTCCTGTGTTGTTTTTATTACTCCCCTAATCAGAGATCCGCTGACAAAATAAAATTTATCGAAAAAATACATGCAAGTGCTGACTTTGTACTATCAAAATACCCAAATGCAGGAATTTTCCTGATGGGTGACGCATATGATATAAAACTCGATTATACATGTAATGCTTTAAATTTAAAACAGGTCGTTAAGGTCCCAACTACAAAAGGCAATACTACTCTTGATTTAATTTGCACCAATCTTTCCAAGTTTTAAAAAACCCGTCTCCACTCTGCCCCCTCTAGGGGGTAGTTACCCATTTAGCCTTCTCCTATCTCCGCTGGCTAAAGTTAAACAGTCGTTTTCTATAACAGAAACCACTTATAGACCTCTTATTGACTCAGGACTCTACAATTTTGGCTCCTGGATTACTACTGAAAATTGGTCCACTGTGTATCAAACAAATGATGTTGACTCCATGGCTTTGTCCCTCCAAAATTTATTGAGGAGTAATTATGGATCCCACTTTCCCGAGAAAAACATTAAAACGTGTTCTACAGATAAGCCTTATGTTACTGACGCTTTAAAAAAAAAAAAAAAACTTAAAAGAAAAAAAAATCTATTTTTTCAAGGCAGATCGTATTACTGAGGCTAATATTCTAAGGAAGTTCCCAAAGAAAAAATTAAGAAAAGCAGCTTCGGATTATTATAATAGTAAAGTCAAAGATCTATATTCTAACAAGCCCAAGCTTGTTAGTAAGTACAGAAAAATTAAAGAAATATGCGGAAAAAGTCCTTCTGAAGTTAATTTTCATCTCCCTGAGCCCCCTAATAAGACTTCCAACGATTTAAACTTGTACCTTGCTTCCATCGTTTAAAGTCCCCCCCCTTTCACTGGCTCAAGTCCAACTATTCCTCCCAATATCTCCTTCCCCTTTATTTCTCCCTCTGATGTTATAAATAAAATTCTAAAGCTTAGAAAATCAAGTACTTGTCCCTTGGACATCCCAGTTGACTTCATTAAAGCCTTTTCAGAAAAAATTGCTGAGCCTTTATCAAATATTTTCAACCATATCACAAAATTTGGTAAATTCCCAAGTTGCTGGAAACAAGGTTTTATAACACATGTCCCAAATAAATGCACAAGTTAGACTTTCACCAACATTCGCCACTTTACACTCACAAAAATTTTTTTCCAAACTTTATGAAGGTTTCCTCTGTGACTGGCTTAAAGTTAAAATTTGTCCACGTATTTACCCCCAGCAGTTTGGTAACTTAAGGAAAACTTCCACCACCCATTACCTTGTGCACTTAATACATACCATCGTAAGTAACCTTTATAAACCAAATGTCTGGCTGAACCTTGTCTTAGTTGATTTCCAAAAAGCTTTTGACCTGGTTGACCACGCCACCCTAATTCGTTCACTACTGGTTAACTTTGAACTTGATCCTCTGTTAGTAAATATTGTTATATCTTTTCTTTCAAATAGATCTCAAGTTGTAAAATACAAAAATATTTTCTCTATCCCCTCCCTATATATTGTGGAATTCCTCAAGGAACCTTATTGGGACTACTTTTATTTCTAGTTATGATTAACGATATTGGTAAGGATTTCCCCCAAAGGTGGAAATACGTGGATGACTTATCGATCCTTAAAGTATGTCACAGGAATATTAAAGTGATCCCCTCGAAATCTTAACCCATATTTCGAATGAAGCTAAGAACCTAAATATGAAAGTAATTTCCCCTAAATCAAATATAATGACGATAAATTTTTTGAAATCCACTCCCACTTTCCTTGACCCTATCCGACCCGAAATGCTTGTAAAACATGTTAAACTCCTTGGGTTCACAATTTCAAATAATCTTAAGTGGGAGCAAAGTGTAAATTATGTTCTGGCCTTGGGAAGGCATAGGGGTTTTGAGCCCTACTCATGTTAATTTCTGCTCGTTTTGAGTTTGACTCGGTTATTTATTGTAATTTCTGTTCGTTTTGGGTTTCATTTATTTATCGACGCTGTTTTGTGGTAGTTTCACGTTTAGTAGATTATTTGATTTTATTTTTGCACATTTTTGGTTTAATGGAGTTCTTAACTTTTCTTTGAAATACTTATCCTGTAGAAAGTTTTTTTTAATTAATTTCTGTTCGTTTTATTTGACATATAGTCTTTTCAGGGAAAAAGAAAATAATAGTTTAAATCTTTTTGTTTTTCTTAAGACTTCACAATTTGGCCTGCTATTTGTATGCCGGAGAAAAATTTTCTGCAATTTTTAACAACATACACCCTTTTAAAATCTGGACACAAATAGTAGTGTTTAATTTAGTTTCATACCTCCTCTAGTTGACCTGAAATGGATAACATGATACCATTCACAAAAAAATCTGTACCCTTTCTTTGATAGCTTGGATACACTTATGCTATTTTAATTTAGTTATATTTTAAGAGCAGGAGTAGCCCCGAAAGTTTTAACATAATACCCTCAGTCGTTCTTGGGATACTGCTGAGATGCCTTATTGGGAATTAGCATTAACACAGTTCATTTTGATTTAATCTTAAGGCAAATTTTTGTTTTTAAACACAATTGGCAAATGGGAGGGTGGGCTTGGGAGGGTGATTAGTTGCCCTCCAATCGCTTTCCACTATTAAAAAGGGCATTAGCCATTCCAATTTCCAATCGAATGAGCCCTTTTCCAAGTTTCTACGACAACTCCTTCGATACGAAGTGCCCTGGTCTAAAGGGAAAAAAAATAATACATTGTGCCAACATCGTTCCTTACTTAGGCAGCGCGATTGCGCTGCCTATGATAATTTCTGTTCGTTTTAAGTTTTAATGTTGCTACTTATTTTCAGTTGAAAAACTTGTTTTTTGTTTTTTTTTTAATCAGTGATACAGGTACAACCCAATATTTACATGAGTTTGCAATTTGCCTGAAATAGGACACTTTTCCTGTTGCAGAATCTGAGTAATCAAATCCAGACTGTAACCATATGTCATCTCATTCGGAAGAGAAGAGGCCACTCAAGTTCACAGCATTCACCTAACACAGTGGTCAGCAGCCATTTGAATTAGGAGACTCAAATATAAACAATGAGACGATTATTTAATATCTGACAACAATATATGTTTATTAATGCATCAAATCTGTATCATAGCTTTAGATCTTGACTCAATTGCGAGGGCCCCGCCCGTAATTGCCCCCATTCACAAATATTACTATTTACGTTAGTTCTGCCCTAGGATGAAAGGGTGAGAAACTATATATCTACAAGTAAAATGAATCATTTTATGCAATTCTGAAAAAAGGTACATTTTTCGTTATTACGAATAAAGTAAACATACCACTCGATGTTTTTTTATGCTCTTTCCAAATATAATAACCATTTTTTTCGGAAATGAATTTTACCCCCCACCACTATATATACCAATTCAGGGTATATATTTGCACATTAGGGGGGGGGGTAGGGGGAAAGCTAAAACTTACCTCTCATTTACATCAGAAATAAAATTTATCTCCACCCCCCTAATGTGCAAATATATACCCTGAAATGGTATATATAGGGGTGAGGGTGAAATTAATTTCCGACAAAAATGATTATTATATTTGGAAAGAGCATAAAAAAGGCCTCGAGTGGTATGTTTACTTTATTCGTAAGTCAATAATATGAATAACGAAAAATTTACCAAAAAAAGATAACTTTCACTGCTTTCAAAGTTAGGTAACTACTATATATATATATATATATATATATATATATATATATATATATATATATATATATATATATATATATATATATATATATATATATATATACATGTAGTTGAGCTAGATCGCCTTATTTTAAATTTCTACTTACTTTTAATTTCTCTCAGTAGGCTCCTTTTTCCTTAACAAAAATTTTCAAACTGAGGAGATTCACCTTGGATGGTTGGCTTTTGTTTTTATTAAATAAAAAAAACAAGTTTTTTAAACTGAAAGTAAGTTTAAAGTTGAAAGTAAGTAAGTTGAAAGTAAGTTTAAAGAAAGTACGCTAAAGTTTTTTATTGTTTTAAAAAATAAAGTTGTGAGACAGAGTTAAACTTTAGCGTCAAGAGCGAGGCGTTGAGGAGGGGACAACCCCTTTAATATACGGAATAATTTCTGTTCGTTTTAAGTTTTAATGTCACTCCTTCCTTTCAGTTTAAAAAACTTGTTTTTTTTATTTAATTTTTGATCGTTTTTTAGTTAATGCAGCTTTTATTTTTGCTCACCATCTTTGAATAAGTAAACAAAATTTGCTTATAAATTTTACTCTTCTTTTGCTAAATGGCTTTCTTTAAATTTGGTTCTGACGTAATTTACAAGTTAACTTACGTAACGAACTTCTATATTCGTATATTTTTCTTCTGGCAAAAAATACGTTGCAGATATAGTTGCAGATTTTTGCAGATATGAGCTTGAAACCTATGTAATAGGGTTTTCTGATACGCTGAGCCTGACGGTGGGATTTTCATTAAAATTCTTTCACTTGTAGAGGATTTTTCCTCCCTCTTTAAAAAATCAGGTAAAGTTTCTCAGGCTCGTAGCCTTTGATGAGTAATACTAAACTTAATAAAATTTATATATTTAGAATCAGCATTATAAACACATTCTTTTGATACATTTATTGACATCAAAATAAGTTTCGATTACTATTGAGCCGTATCGCTTGTTTTTTTTGTTTTTTTTATTACGTATATATTATTACGTATATGAGGGGGTTCTCCCTTTAGTCAATACCACGCTCTTTACGTTAAAAGTTAAAAAAAATTTTAATTAACAAAACCCTGAATCACAAAGGCCGTTTAATTAGAATAGATAGCTGTTTTGAAAGCACTAAAAAAACTGTAGCGTAAAGCGAGGTATTGACTTGGGGGAGAACCCCCTCATAAAAATTAATAATTTCTGTTCGTTTTAAGTTCTAATGTTGCTTCTTACTTTCAGTTGAAAAAACTTGTTTTTTTTATTTAATTTCTGATCGTTTTTTAAATAATGCTTGGAAATCCGGCGCACCCTTCATAGAAATGTCCCTTACCCCAAAGAAACACCCTCCACGTAAAGATTCTCCCGAGTAACCCCCTCCTCCAGCCCCCCCCCCCCCCAGAAGACAATCCATCCTGAAAATGTCTGTATACTTTACAATAACCAATACAATATGTAAGCAATGGGGAAAGTTCATATCTTGCAGCCCTTCCCCTGGGAACTGTGGGGGATTAACTCATCCTAAAAGACATATTTATTACATTTTCAACTATGCTGAACAAAATGGCTATCTCAAAATTTTAATTGGGTGACTTTGAGAAAAAAATGACCGTGGGAGGGGGGCTAGTTGACCACCATTTTTTGGAGGGCACGCATCGTGATCTTTCTTCGAGCAAAAAATGCAAATTTCCACCTTTTTGCAGATAGGAGCGTGAAACTTCTTTAATAGGGTTCTCTGATAAGCTGAATGTGATGGTGTAATTTTCGTTAAAGTTAATTAAAACTGCAAAATTCCACATTTTTGCAGATAGGAGTTTAAAGCTTCTTTAATAATGCTCGTTGATAAGCTGAATATGATGGTGTGAATTTCGTTAAAGTTAATTTAAAAAATTTGCAATTAAAACAAAATTTTATTGTTTAAAAAAAATTGAGTTGTGAGAAAGTCAAACTTTAGCGTAAAGAGCGAGGCGTTGAGTAGGGGACAGCCTCTTTCATATACGGAATAATTTCTGTTCGTTTTAAGTTTTAACGTCGTTCCTTACTTTCAGTTAAAAAAAACTTGTTTTTTTTTATTTCATTTGTGAACATTTTTTAATTAATGCAGGTTTTAATTTTGGCTCGCCGCGCATGAATAATTAAATCAAAATTTGCATATTAATTTTACTTTTATTCGGTTAAATGGCTTTCTCGAAACTTGTTGAATTTTATTTACGAACGTTATTATTAGTAATAAATATACGTAACTTACGAATTAACTTACGTAACGACATTCTACTTTTGTAAATTTTTAATGTGTATATTAGAGGGTTTTTCCCTTAGTCAATACCTTGCTCTTTAATCGAAAGTTCGAATTTTTTTCCATTTCTTTAAAAATGACCCCTTAATCACAAAGCTCGTTAATTAGAATAAATAGCTCTTATGAAAGTACTAAACAATCTTTGGCTTAAAGAGCGAGGCATTGACAAGAAGGTGAACCCAATATTTTTTTTTAGCTTATTTTAGCTAATATTTTTTAGCTAATATTTATTTTAGCTAATATTTTTTTTTAGCTAATATTTTTTTAGCTTATTTTTTTGTTCGTTTTAAGTTTTGATGTTCCTCCTTACTTTCAGTTGAAAAACTTGTTTCATATATTTAATTTCTGATTTTTTTTTTTAAATAATGCTGGGAAATCCGGTGCCCCTTTCATAGCAATGGCCCTGCCCCCATAAAAACCTCCTTCGCGGAAAGATCATCCCACATAAACCCCAACCCAGCCCCACCCCCCACTACCAGAAAAAATTCCCCCTGAAAACATCTGTATAATTCCCAGTAACCAATACTATATGTTAACAGTGGGTAAAGTTCATAATTTTAAGCCCACCCCCTGGGGGCTTTGAGGGATTAAGTCATCCTCAAAGACATGGTTATAATTTTTTCGACCATGCTGAACAAAATGGCTATCTCAAAATTTTGATCGGGTGAATTTGGGAAAAAAATGAGCGTGGGAGGGGGCCTAGTTGCCCGCCAATTTTTTGGTAACTTAAAAATGGCACTATAACTTTTAATTTCCGTTCCAATGAGCCCTCTCACAATATTCTAGGACCACTGGATCAATACGTCCCCCCCTGGGGAAAAAAAAAAAATTAACACGCATCCGTGATCTTTCTTCTGGCAAAAAATGGAAAATTCCACATTTTTGTAGATAGGAGCTTGAAACCTCTACAGTAGGGTTTCTCTGATACGCTGAATATGATGGAACTAATTATGTTTCTCTTTTTTTTTCCAAGAAATTAAGATTACAAGTTTTAACCCGGTCAGAAAAAATTTATTGTCCCTTTTTGGGCACCATCTCTGGGGGACCATACCCCTAAAACTTTTTTTTTTACATTAGGTACTACTTGACTCGGGAATTTAAAGATGTAAGTTTCAAACTGATTGAGGCAAAAAGTTTTTTGGCCCATTTCCAGGCTCCCTAACTTGCTTTCTGTTCCCATGAATATGTTTTTTCCCTTTCCAACAATTCTTGAACGTTTCACGGTAATCAAACATTTTTTCTGTTGTTGCTATTTTTGAACCCCGTATTTGGTTGGTCCGTGCCCGAACAATAATTTTCTGGCCTCCCGATCAATTGCACCCCTACCCCTTTAAAGTTCTAAAATCTTACTTTCTATACAAAGAGGTGGGAGGAAAAAATATCAATATATGGAGGTACATGACTCTTAGTTTAGCGCTGACTTTGATACTCAATATATTTAAACTTCCGAATTTTTTACAGTTCCTTTTTTCTGCTGAATGAAAAACTAAAAAGCAAAAGGATAGTCTAGTAAGACGTTCAGGAAAATGTCTTTTCCCCTCCCTATAAGACCCAAAAGCGTATCACAAACTTCGAGATACCCAACACTAAAGAAAGACCCGTGCCAATAGTAACAAAAACTCTATAAAAACGGGAATGTTTATTATAATATATTCATCAAAGTAATCTACTATAATGTTGATTCTTTATATATAGGCCTACATGTCTTCTAACCGTAAAATTCCTTGTTCCTCATTTTCATTTTTGGCATGTTCTGGTACTCGCTGTTGCATGTCTTCTATTTGCAAAATTCTATGTTCTTCACTTCCATTTTTCGTTCGTTTTGATCCTCGTTGTCGCAGGTCTTCTAACAACAAATGTCTTTGCTCTTCACTCATTTCTCACCCATTCTGATATTCGATGCTCGCAAGTTTCTTTGTTCTTCACTTTCATTTTTTACTCCTTTTGATACTCCTTTTTTACTCCTTTTGATACATTTTTTACTCCTTTGCTCGCAAGTTTCTTTGTTCTTCACTTTCATTTTTTACTCCTTTTGATACTAACTTTCACATGTCTTCTAATCACACAATTCTTTCTTCTTCATAACGGATTTTCATTATTTAGGACAATTTTTCAATACCTGTAGCTTTAGCTGCTTAAATTGGCCTAGTCTCATATGAAGGTTCAGGTGGTTTATTGTTACCATTTGTGAGTTTATGTTGTTGTGGTCGTTCTCTTGGACTTGTCACATTTTATTGCTCAGGTGGATGGGCAAAAATTTCATTTTTTCCCACAACGAATCATCATTTATAACAATCAAATTTACGTTTTTTGGGTCGTCCTCTTGTCTTGTTTTCTTATAGTTGTAGGACTGCTAAGAGAGCTTTTGAAGATGGACTGATACTTTTCTGAGACAAAATTGATTATATATTACGAATTATTTCAATATTTCCGTTACAGTGGTAAGCTATCCAGTTGTATTGTCTAACATACCAGCTAGCTTACAGTCTAACAACCCCTCAAAGCAGCATGAGTTTCTCGAAAAGCTAGGCCTAATTGACAAGGTGCAGCACATTGAACATAGCAGGAATCGCTTGGTTATTCAAATGAAGGATAAAATTTCTGCTTCGAGTGTCATGGTCGCAATTCCCGAGGATCTCAATATTCGTTCGAGAGTAGTCAAGAAAGAGTTTCTGGGGATTATAAACATTGTTAGAGATTTCGATGTATCAAACATTGTGATCGCAGTCGAAAGTGTTGTTGGTGCAAGACATTTTGGACAGTCACTGGTTGTGCAGCTAAACTTTGGTTCAATAGAGGAGTGGAAGTGGCACTTAAGTATGATATCAAGATTGAGTATTATTTTTATCGAATTTCCAAGCCCTTAGAAAGACCAAAACAATAATTTAAGTGCCAAGGTTTCGGCCATATAGCTCGTAACTGCAAGAAATGTCAGAAATGTCAATTTAAATGCAGTAAATGTGCTGGTGAACGTAGTAACAGCCGTTAGAATCTTTGTCCTGAGCTAAGTATCAAGTGCCCGAACTGCGGTGGTAGCCATACGAGCTCCAGCTTTCAGTGCAAAGAGTTGAAAAATGAGCATCAGGGGGTTATAGTGATATGCCGATACAAGCAAGGCATTAATAACCAAAGTTTCTATGCGGGCTAACTTTGTTTGCCTGAATGTTAACAGAGCAAGATAAAGGTTAGACATTCTACAGTTAGTTTTTAACGCCCAGATTTTAACGCCCAGGTTGGTAGAAATAGGGATAGATGGTATCCCAACCTAGGTAAATTTGGTGTAGGAAAAGAAAACAGTAATGGATACAGACTTTTGCAATTTTGGAGGTCAATCTAGTTATAACCAATACGGTGTTTGGCCATAAATGGCTCATAAGTTAACATGGTATTCACGTGATGGTAAGACAGCAAACCTTATTGATTTCGTTATAGTAAACCGAAGACAGGCAGGATCAATACAAGATACAAGGATAAATAGGAGTGCCGTTATTGATGTTAAAAGTCAAGATCACCATCTAGTAGTGTCCAGGGTTAACCTAAAGCAAAAATATCGGAAGGGTAACCACCTCCCGGGAAGTTATGATGTTGGTAGACTCCAGGATGAGAATTTGAGGGAAACTTTCCAGGAACAGCTGAATACTAAATTTGAGAGTTGAGAATTTGATATTGTGGAAGATGGTTGGAATGATTTTACAAAAATAATTTGTGAAGTTACTGAAAGCGTATTAGGGAAGAAAGCTAGAACTACAGCTAAGAATATTAGGAAAAAAGCTTTATGTTTAATAGTAAGGAGAAAGGACTTGTAAAAGAATTACCTGAGTCATAGATCATATAAAAATAAGAGGAATTTACAGAGAGCAGAGAAAGCATTAAAATATGAACTAAGGACGTGTGAAGTGGAGGTCTTGGATAAAATTGCCGAGGATTTGGAAGATGCGGCTAGGTGGTATAAAAGCGAAATATTTTACTGGCATATTAATAAACGGAAAAGGAGTAGTCAATCTGGACTTGGCCCAGTTAAAGATAGGAATGGGGTCACAATTAGCGATAAGGAAAAAACTAAAGAGAGATGGGCCGAACATTTTGAGAATTTGCTAAACCGAGATAGAGTTGCAGGAAAAAATATAGAGGAAGATGAAAGAGTTTGTGATACCTTGGATGTGAATGAAGGTTTGTTTTGTGAGGAGGAATTAGCAACAGTACTAAAAGGATTAAAGAATAAAGGTGCTGATAGGGTGGTAAATGAGTTTCTTAAATATGGTGGGTCTGAGGTTAGAAATAAGTTACTGAAGATTATGAATATGATTTTCGAAAAAGGGGAAGTACCTAACGATTTTAGGAAAACCTTAAATAAGCCACTTTATAAGAAAGGTGATAAAAGTGAATGTGGTAATTATCAAGGCATTAGTCTGGTCTCTGTAGGTAGTAAATTACTTAGTAATATGATACTTTTTAGACTGAGAGATGCCGTAGACAAAGTTTTAAGAGAAGAACAGTGCGGGTTTAGAAAAGGTAGGGGAAGTGTCGACAAAATTGTCACTCTTAGGCTAATAATTGAGAAGTGCATGAGTTGTAAAACAGATTTGGCCAATAGTTTTACAGAATATGAGTAAGAATTTGATTCTACTGATAGAAGAGCTTTAGCAAAGGTCTTATTTTTGTATGACATATAAGACAATTACATTAAAGTGATCAGTGCTGTGTGTGAGAATAACACTGCTGCAGTTAAGGTAGGAATTGAGGTTAGCAGCTGATTTTGTATTAAATCAGGAGTTGAGCAGGGTTGTGTTCTATCTCCCTTTGTATGGATTATTTCGATGGACTTTGTCTTAAGGATCACAGGAAAGTCAATGGTAGACCACGGAATCAAATGGGGAGGCACAAGTCTCCTGGACTAAGATTATGCTGATGATTTAAGCATTCTAGTTGAGAGTTTGAGCAAAATGAATGATGTTTTAGAAGTGTTGCAAGTTCAGGGTGCTAGATTTGCTTTGAAAATTAATGTTAGGAAAACTAAGTCACTAAGTCTAGGAATAAGTGAAGATGAAAAGGTGACGTTGGATAATGAAAAGATTGATCAGGTAGGCAGCTTCACTTACCTTGGTAGTATTATTAGTAAAGATGGTGGGAGCAGTGAAGATGTTAAATATAGAATAGCCAAGGCTCAGGGTGTTTTTTCACAGTTAAAAAAAGTCTGGAAGAATAGGAAGATAAGTCTGCAAACCAAGATTAGAATATTAGAAGCTACAGTGATGACAGTGGTCAAATATGGCTCTGAAGCATGGACGCTCCGAAAAGCGGATGAAGATTTGCTAGATGTTTTCCAGAGAAATTGCTTAAGGATTGTTCTGGGTACCAGGCTGACTGACCGTATTTCAAACAATAGGCTATACAAAAAATGTGGTTTAATACCACTTTCTAGGGCTATAATGAAAGAAAGGTTGAGATGGCTAGGGCACGTTGTGCGGATGAAGGATGACAGATTGCCGAAGATTGTCCTTTTTGGCCAACCATCTAGGGCTAAACGGAAAGCAAGTCGTCCTCGTCTGGAGTGGGAGAACACCATAAAGAAATACTTAAAGGAATTGTGATATTCGGGGGCGGGTGTAAAAAGGTAGGCTTTGAATAGATTGGGATGGAGGAGGATCCTGTGTAGCTGTGTAAGCCTTGGTCGACTTGGTGCTGTAGTAAGTGTTCAGTAGTAGTAGTAGTAGTGGTATAATTGAGCATCTTCTTAATTTTGATAACCCAAGAAGATTAGAATTTCCAACCAATCCCGAGTTTTGTATTTGCCCGGCTAGATCTACCCTAGGTTGACTCTCTGGCGGAATTTTGGTAGCAGTTCACAAAAAGTATCATTGCAAGCTTCATAATATTAGTGATTTTCTTGTTGCAGTTGATTCTAGTAACATGGTGCTTATATTTGTTTATATGCTGACAGATCACCATGATGAGAATTCATCCCAGAAATATATCATGGCTTGTACAATTGCTGTCAAAGCTTACTCACCAAAAGTCTTCAGGTAAAAAGTTGATAATTTGCGGCAATTTTAATAACGATCTTTCAAAAGCTATGTCCCCTTTTTAGCAGATGTTTATTAGTTCTTTGCCACCATATATGTCTGTTGTTCCGAATGATAAAGATTTTACTTATATTCATAATTTTGGGTCCACTTCTAATTTAGATTTTGTGGTCACCAACTCTTTTCAAGTAGAGAGTCAACCAGTACATGTTTCGGATGATTTTTTGCTTAGTAATGATTCTCACCTTGACTTTTCTTTACCAATTTCGGTAACAAGAAGTAAACTTTCAACAAAGAAAACATTTTTTATGAAGAAGTGCAAGAATAATGTAAATATTGAGCTACACCATTATGTTCTTGATTTGCACAAGGTCCCGTTTCATTTGTAATCTTCTATGCCTAAAGGTAATTTCATTGATCTAGATTGCTATCTTGTTGAGATAGTACATTGTTTAAAATTGCAGAATCTTTTGCAGGACCTTCAGTCTCTGTTAGAAAAAAAACACTCAGAAAAAAGGTTGGTCGGATTTCCCTCTGCTTAAAGAGGCAAAGATCTGACATTGTTTCTGGTATCATATATGGTTGGAGTGTGATAGGCCTCGTTTTCGAGTAGTATTTGAACTTATGAATTTTACAAAATGTGCATTCCCTAAGGTTGTTGGAAAATGGAAAAAACAATAAGTATATGATATATCTTATTCTGTCCAAAATAACTGTCCTCAACTTCCTCAACTTCTATGGAAACTTGTATGTCCTCAACTTCTATGGAAACAAGCTTCTAAACTTACTCGTTTGTACTCCCTTGAATCTGAACAGATTAGTATTTCTGAGTGGCATGTTTATTTTTCGTCAACTTCTTCAGCAGACCTGCCACCTCTAAAGTCTTCTTTTAGAGATATTCTTTATAGTTATCAATTAAATATTGACCATAGTAAAAACTTTGTTGATATTCAACCTTCATCTGTAGCTACAAAATTTCAATTGATGCAAACAGGAAAAGCCCCCAATCTGGATGGACTACAGACCAAGCATCTGAAGTACATTACGCCATACCTTTTTGACCACCTTTCCTTGTTGTTCCAGGCAATTTCGTCTCAGCAATATGTACCCAAGGCCCTTTTTGAAGATGTTATAATTTAAATTAGAAAAAAGAATAAAGACCCTTCAGTT
Organism: Artemia sp. Qi Xiang Cuo; assembly: GCF_049724085.1. Taxonomy (NCBI): domain Eukaryota; kingdom Metazoa; phylum Arthropoda; class Branchiopoda; order Anostraca; family Artemiidae; genus Artemia; species Artemia sp. Qi Xiang Cuo. The sequence goes on along the minus strand of NC_142802.1, from coordinate 5,882,504 downwards.
TGTGGTTCGTGTAGGCCAATTACTGTTTGTTCAATAATTAGCAAACTTCTTGAAAGTCCTCTTCCCGTTTAATAATGTACATTGCAATTTTGACGACAATCAGTTTGGGTTCAGAAGTGGCATTGGAGTTCAAAATGCACATGCTGTTTCCTTGATATTAATGATTGGCGCCATTTGGCTAAGAAAAGTCTGTATGTGTGTGCTTTGGACATCTCTAAGGCCTTTGACTCTGTCCTTCATTCTCATGCTATCCTTGCTCTCCTTTGTAATGGCATCAACCCTTTCATTGGTTCTTGCTTATGGCATTGGTATCAAAATTCTCATGTTAAGTGCATTCCAGTATTCATCCTACTGATTGTATTCCAGTAAAGAGAGGGTTCAAACAAGGTTTGGTCATTTGTCCAGCTTTTTTTAATAACGCTATCCCTACAGCTACCAGAAATATTCCCCCTTTCCTTATTGATTGGTTAATTGGTATTATCCATCTATCTTATGCTGGTGATTTTGTTTTTCTAGCTAAAGATCTTGATTCGCCTCAATCTGCCGGTAACATCGTTCAATGTAGTCTTTCAGACATAGGTCTTTCCTTGGAGGCTTCTAAAATAGAATTTATTGTATTTCATCCAACTTCAGGAGTAGATGAGTTTCTTCTAGTCATGTCACCCTCAATTGCATGTTTGAATATGTTAAATTATCTGGGACTACCTTTTGTTGTGCCTATGAAGAATACCTGAACTCTCATTATTCAAGCTATCATAAACAGCGAAATCGCGCTGCCTAAGTAAAGAACAATGTTGGCACAATGTATTATTTTTTTCATACCAGGGCACTTCGCATTGAAGGAGTTGTCGTAGAAACTTCGAAAAAGGCTCATTTGATTGGAAATTCGGGTGGCTAGTGCCCTTTTTAATAGTCGAAAGTGATTGGAGGGCAAAAAGCCCCCCCCCCACACCCATCATTCTCCCAAACACATCCAATCAAAATTTTGAGATACCCATTTTGTTCAGCATAGTTGATCTCCAGATAGAAAATATATTTTTAATGAGGACACTCCCCCCAACCCTCAGGGCAAAGGTTTTATGTTATGCCCTGGGGGCATATAAGAACGAAGTTGGCACACTGTATTATTTATTAATTTTTTCCTTTAGAGCAGGGCACTTTGTATCAAAGAACTTGTTGTAGAAACTTCGTAAGGGGTCATTCAATTGGAAATTCAAGTGGCTTGTGCCCTTTTTAATAGTTGAAAGTGATTGGAAGGCGACTAACACTCCTTCCACGCCCACCATTTCCCAAAACACATCCAATCAAAATTTTTAGATAGCCATTTTGTTCAGCGCAGTTAATTTCCAGATAGAAATTATGTTTTTGAGGAGGACACCCCCACAGCCCTCAGGGCAAGGGTTGTAAGCTATGCCCTGGGGGCTAATAAGGTTTTTTATAGAAGGCGTTGTCGTAGAAACTTCAGAAAAGGCTCATTCGATTGGAAATTCAAAGGACTATTGCTCTTTTTAATAGTCAAAAGAGATTGGAGGGCACCTAACCCCCCTCTCACATCCACCTTTTCCCCAAACACATCTAATCAAAATTTTTAGATAGCCATTTTGTTCAACGTAGTTTTAAGTTCTAGAAATTAGGTCTTTGAGAATGACTCCCCTCCCCCCCCCACAACAGCCCTCAGCGCAAGGGTTGTAAGTTATGCCCTGGGGCATATAAGGTTTTTTTGTAGAATGCGTTGTTGTAGAAACTTCAACGAGGGCTCATTCGATTGGAAATTGAAATGGATAGTGCCCTTTTTAATAGTCGAAAGTGATTGGAAGGCAACCAACACCCCTTCCACGCCCACCATTTCCCCAAACACATCCAGTGAAAATTTTGAAATAGCCGTTTTGTTCCACCCAGTTCAAAGTTCAGGAAATTATAACTTTGAGCAGGACACTCTCCCCACAATCTTCAAGGCACGGGTTATAAGTTATGCCCTGGGGGCATATCAGGTTTTTATTGAAATCTTTGTCATAGAAACTTGAAAAAGGGCCCATTCGATTGGAAATCCAAAGGGCTAGTGCCCTTTTTAATAGTCGAAATTGATTTGAGGGCAACTAACCCCCTCTCACGCCCACCTTTTCCCCAAACACATCCAATCAAAATTTTTAAATAGCCATTTTATTCAATGTAGTTGAAAGTTTTGGAAATTAGGTCTTTAAGGCTGACAAAACTTCCCCGCCCCCACAGCCCTCAAGGCAAGGGTTGTAAGTTATGTCCTGGAGGCACATAAGGTTTTTATTGAAAGCATTGTTGTAGAAACTTCAAAAGGGCTCATTAAATTGGAAATTGAAAGGGCTAGTGCCTTTTTAATAGTTGAAAGTGATTGGAGAGCTACTAACATCCCTCTCACGCCCACCATTTTTCCAAACACATCCAATCAAAATTTTGACATATCCATTTTGTTCAACGTAGTTGAAAGGTCTTGAAATTAGGTCTTTTAGGATGATAGCCCCTTCAGAGCCCTCAGTGCAAGGGTTGGAAGTTATGCCCTGGGGGCATATAAAGTTTATATAGAAAGTTGTTGTAGAAATTTCAAAAAGGGCTCATTTGATTGGAAATTAAAATTGCCCTTTTTAATAGTCGAAAGTGAGTAGAGAATAATTAACCCCCCTCCTCATGCCCACCATTTCCCCAAAAACGTCCAATCAAAGTTTAGAGATAGCCATTTTGTTCAACGTAGTTGAAAGTTGTGGAAATTACGTATTTAAGGATGACAAACCCCCCAGAGCCACAAGAACAAAGGTTGTAAGTTATGCCCTGGGGGCACATAAGGTTTTTATAGATAAAGTTGTCGTAAAACTTCAAAAGGGGCTCATTCAATTGGAAATTGAGAGGGACAGTGCCCTTTTTAATAGTCGAAAGTGATTGGAGGGTAATTAACCTCCAATCACTTAATTAACCCCCCCCTCTCTCACGCCCACCATTCCTCCCAACACATCCAATCAAAATTTTCAGGTAGCCATTTTGTTCAACGTGGTAGAAAGTTCTTGAAATTAGGTCTTTGAGAATGACACCCCCCGCTGCCCTCAGGGCAAGGGTTGTAAGTTGTGCCCTGGGGGCATATAAGCTTTTATTGAAAGTGTTGTTGTAGAAACTTCAAAAGGGCTAATTTGATTGGAAATTGAAAGGGCTAGTGCCATTTGTAATAGTTGAAAGTGATTGGAGAGCGACTACTACCCCTCTCACGCCCACCATTTCCCCAAACACATCCAATAAAAATTTTGAGATAGCCATTTTGTTTAACATAGTTGAAAGTTCTGGAAATTAGGTCTTAGAGGATGACAACCACCCTAACAGCCCTTAGGGTAAGGGTTGTAATTTATGCCCTGGGGCATATAAGGTGTTTATAGAAAGCGTTGTCGTTTCAAAAAGGGCTATTTCAATTGGAAATCGAAAGGCCTAGTGCCTTTTTTAATAGTCGAAAGTGATTGGAAGGTTTGACATTTTTACAGTAAAGATCAATGTGGGTATAATGTATTATTTTTTGTTGTTGTTGTTGTTTAGACCAGGGCACTTCGTATTGAAGGAGTTGTCGTAAGAACTTCGAAAAGGGCTCATTCGATTGAAAATAGAAAGGGCTGATGCCCTTTTTAATAGTCGAAAGTGATTGGAGAGCAACTAATCCCCCTCCCACGCCCACCCACCCCTTTGCCCCTTATGTTTTAAAACAAAAAGTTGCCTTAATATTAAATCAAAAATCAAAGTGTTAATGCTAATTTCTAATAAGGCATCTCAGCAATATACCAAGAACAACTGAGCATATTATGTTCAAACTTTTGGGGCTTCTTCTGCTCTTAAAATTTAACCAAATCAAAATAGCGTAAGTTTATCCAAGCTATCAAAGAAAGTAAACAGATTTTTTTTTTTGCGAATGGTATCACGTTTTCCATTTCAGGTCAACTAGAGGAGTTATGAAACTAAATTAAACACTACTATTTGTGTCCAGATTTTTAAGAGGATGTACATTGTTAAAAATTGCTGAAAATTTTTCTCCAGCATACAAATAACAGGCAAAACTATAAAGTCTTACAAAAAACGAAAAGATTCAAAGTATTATTTTATTTTTCCCTGAAAAGACTATGTCAATATAAAACAAACAGAAATTAATAAAAAAAAAATTTTCCACAAAATAAGTTTTTGAAAGATTAAAGAACTTCATTAAACAAAAAATTAGCAAAAATAAAATCAAATATTCTACCAATCGTGAAACTACCACAAATCAGCATTGATAAATAAATGAAACCCAAAACGAACAGAAATTACAATAAATAACCGAGTCAAACTCAAAACGAGCAGAAATCAACATAAGTTGGACTCAAAACCCCTATGCCTTCCCAAGGCCAGAACAAAATTTGCACTTTACTGAAAAAAATACAAATGAATGTTTATTGTCAGTTTAATATACATATACTGTTAAAATGTAATCAAAATGTTAATATTATTTGACTTAATAAAGTTATAAAAGTAAAAACTAAACTTTTTTTCTTGGCCTTCCCTTATGGATCAGGAATAATTACATTGTTAAGAAATACAAAGTTTTTGATATTACATTGGAAATGGAAAAACTTGCATTGAGGTTTGAAAAGTGCAGAGAATGTATTGTTGATTTTCCTCTCAATTGCATTTTCCTCTCAATTACGCGTGTGGCCTTGAGTGACGTACCAATCGGGACTCCAAGGTAAGTAAGTGATGGAACAGGTTTGATTTCCGTATCATCTAGCATAACGCATATGTCCTCAGTTGACACTGACTGAGGACATATCCTTATGTTGTACAGAGTTATGATATAACATTGAAAATGGAAGAACTTGCATTAATGTTCGAAAAGCATAGGGAATGTATTGTTGATTTTCCTCTTAATTGCGTCAGATAGAACTATAGTATTGTTATTCATTGCATGTTTTATATCCTATGGTTGTATTTTGTTAGTGTGTGTTTGTATTTTTTTCCCTTTATTTACTCCTCTATCAGTATTTTATGTTTGTAAAGAAGGTATAAATAAATTATTATTATTATTATTATAATTATTATAATAATAATATTATTATAATTATTATTATAATAATAATTATAATTATTATTATAATAATAATAATTATTATTATTATAATAATTATAATTATTATTATGAAGTAAGAATTATTTTCTTAACATGTTTCCTTCTCAACAGCTCCAATTCTAGGCTTGTACCATGGCAGCTCTAGCAGATGTGTCAAAACATGGAGCCTCAAGTTTAATGTCAAAAAATGCAAGATCATTCATTTTGAAAATATAACATATGATATCAACTAATGTTGCTATAAGACAGCCCATTTCTAACAGTACCTTGGAGAGAGGTCTAGAGGTTACTATAGACAAAGACATTAAACTCAACTACCACACACAATCTGCTATAGCATGGAAAAACTAAATTTGTGGTATCCCAAAATGCACAATCACAAGTAGATCTCAGTTTATAAAAACTAAGCTCTATTAAAGCCTAATGAGACCAAGATTAGAGTTTGGAATGTGTTGCTACACTGATTAATAAAATAGACTAGATAGTCCACAAATCTGTCCAAAGACAGATGACAAAATGCATAAATAGGCTCAAAAACAAAGAGTATGCATGCTGAATACAGAGCTTCAAGCTACCCAGTCTGACTTACTGTTAAAAAAAAGGTGACATGACAATGATCTACAAGTTGTTCAACTCTGATGACAAAGACTTGCTCTAGCTTGCCCAGTCATCAAAAACCATAGGTCCTTCAGCAAAGCTTTTCTGTGGGTATACAAACAAAAGGAAGCATCTCTTCTCTGACTATATCATAAACCTCTGGAATGGTCTAGGCAAGACAACTGTGAGTTTAACAACCAACAACAATTTCCCATCCAGACCTAATGAGAGAAGATGGTAAAAAAAGCTTCAGATGCAAGAGGAAAAGCAAACCTCTTGAACTCTAGCTTTGTTACAAATTTCTCCACCCTACCCACAACCAACACATGATCTTGTCCCATCCCTCCCCCCTGAACAGCAATTAATCCCAAAACAAATGATCCTGCCATTTATGTTTAAAAATGTTGTCGAAAAAAGGGTTAAAAAGCTTGATGCAGGCACAGAAGCTGGAACAGACAGCTTATGCCTGAGACTATTAAATAAACAGTGAACACATTGCCAAACCAATTGCAATGATATTTGAGATTCCCTTACTTCCAAATGATTAGAAGCAGGCTAGTATTAGGAAAATACACAAGAAGGGGAGAAGGGACCTTGCTAGCAATTATTAGTCTACAAGTTTCACATTGACTGTATGTAAAATATAAACAAAATACTGATTTCCAACCTAAATAAAAAGTCAGCTGCTTAGTGCAATATTTGTATTAAAAGGATTTAATGACCCAGGCTACCTAAAAAATAAAGCAACACATAAGCAAGAATAAAGTAAGCATAAGCAAAAGTAAGCACAAGCATGGTACATAAGCATAAGCATAGCAGGATGCTGCATCTTCTTTCTTTTATCTTTTGAAAAGGGCCACACTTCTTAGAGGCAAACACTAAGCAATTACTAGAACCAAGCTCAGCTGGCTTACACACTATTATTGGTTACCTTCAAAAAGGTAAACATAAGAAGACGCAAGGCTTGCTTCCTTTATGCACTACTACTCACATGCCTAGTACTTCTATATATCTTCTAGTAAATTTACTACCCACATAAAACATATATATGAAGGCACTACTACTCACTAATAACTCATGTCTTCCTCTTACATCAACTCTGTCTATAAGTTGAGCCTTTCAGGTGGCCAGATAGCACTTCCAATTCGTGTTTCGGTTGGTTCAGGAAAACCATTATCCATAGCACATGTCCTGGTGCTAGGTGTTACAGTTGTTGCTATTGGTGTTTGGGATAGAGAGGAGCTGCACCATTTGTGATGTGATTCTGTTGGAGATACGGAATCTATTCCAGCAAGCTTAATGGGAGATTTGTTTTGCAGCAAAGCTGACCTGGGTGCATATTGGTGATTATGAGGACTATACTGTGAATGACCAGAAATGTGTTTTCTGTTCCTTCTAATCACTGAACCCTCTTCTGTTTTCATTGTATATGATCTTGGCTGCTCTGAATAGGCAACCACCATTGCTGGATTCCAAACACCTTGTGGGGAAGTTTGAACACAGACACCATCCCCTATTTCAAGAGGGGCTAAAACTTTGGCTGATTTATCATAATAATGCTTTTGCATTGTACCATTCTCTCTTGAATTTTAAGAAATACTTCCACTGGTACTATTTTCGGTTGTAGATGATTGACTGTGCATAGTAGGGTTGATTGCAACTGCTGACTCATAAGGAGTTGTTCTGGAGAAGCAAGGCCATCTACAGGTGTATTTCGATACTCTAGTAATCCCAGGTAGGGGTCATCACCATTTTCTGATGCCTTTGTCATTAGGTTCTTAGCAGTCTGGACTGATTTCTCTACTAGTTCATTTTACTTTGGGTAGATTGGGCTGGATTTGATGTGCATGAATCCCCAGGCTTCTGCAAATCTTTGAAATTCTGCTGAGGAGTGCTGAGAGCCATTATCTGAATGTCACAGGTATTCCATATCTAGCAAAACGAGTATTCAATTTCCTAATTACTGTTTTTAAAGTTAAGCTGTTCAACTTGTCAACTTCAAAAAAGTGGCTATGATAATCTGAAGTGATCAAAAAATCCACTCCATTTGATTTGAAAAGGTCAGATGCAACCTTCTGCCAAGGAATAGGCAGGATAGAATGGTTGATTAAAGACTCATTCCGAATTGAAGGCATATTCTTAGCACATGTTCTGCATTTCCTAACATACTCCTCAATGTTGATGTTAAGACCTGATCAGTATACTAACATGCAGGTCTTTTACTCTGTTTTTTCCACACCAAGATGGACTGCATGCAATTGTTTTTAAAATTTCAGGTTGAAACATTTGGGGTATTACAATTCTGTCCCCTTTAAAGATGATGCATTTTCAGTTGAAAGTTCATGCAGACTGCTCCAATAATTGACTATGCTTGACTGGCACATTTTCCTGCAGCTTGGCCATTCAGACTCTATGGTCCTGAGAACAGAGTTCAACTGGGAGTCTTTTTTAGTTTTAAGTTTGATTTCTGCCAATTTGTTGTCACTCACTGGTATGTGTTTGATGATTTGATGTACATATACATCTAATTCCTTCTGCAGTTTGTCATCAGTATCAGGTAAGTGCAGCCTTTACACTTTCACCTTCTAACTGGTCCCACTTTTGAAAAAGAAACCTAGCAAAGAGCGTATTTTTCTTTGGGCTAGCACATTGCCCAAATTGTGCAAGGAGATGCTCTATTTTGTGGGTGTCATCATTGTCAAGTTCAAAGGTATTGAAAATTTCTCTGCCCTTTTCTCCTTTCAAAATTAGGAGGTAAGCTCAACAAAAAATTGTTCATTTTTCCAGACAGAAGTCCAGCAAACATGAGTTGGGCATGTTGCTCAAATTGATTCCATTCTTCTGCAAGGGAAGTAGAGTCCCAATTTATAGAAGGCTGTTGAACATTCATGGTAACTTGAAGGATCCCACTTCTGACACCATGCAATATTTGTATTAATAGGATTTAATGACCCAGGATACCTACAAAATAAAGCAACACATAAGCAAGCATAAGGAAAAGTAAGCACAAGCATTAGATAAGCATAAGCATGGTAAATAAGCACAAGCATAGCAGGATGCTGCACTTAGCAAAGGCCAACATTGTTTTTAAAAGAGATATTCAATTGATACCAGCCTAATGGACTCATATAGATTGTTATAGACTTTTTTATAATTGTTTTGTGCAACAAGCTTGTTAAAGCTTACTGTATTTTGGTATTAAAAAATAAATAAATATGATTTTGTGACTAGGCTCTTAGATATTGGTCTACCAGTAGATGTAGTATTCCTTGACCAAACCAAAGCTTTTGACAAAGTTCAATGACAAGTACTAATTTTGGAATTAATGGCATATGAATTACAAAAAGAAATTGTAGATTTGATAGAAGCCTTTTTAACTGGCCGGACTCAGAGAGTCATGGTGTACAACTGCAGAGGCAAAGATGTCTTTTTGGAATTGAAACCAGTCAGGAGTGGAAAATCTCAGGGGACCATCCTGGGTCCTACATTATTCAGCATGTCAACAATTGTGCAATCTACATTGAAAATTGTTTGATGCTATATGCAGTTGATTGCAAGCTGCTAGGAATGTCCCAAGACAATATAAAGCAGTCAAGTATGTAAGAAGATTTGAACCAGCTGTCCAAATGGTCATCAGGTAGGTGTCTAGACAAAAGTCCTACATCTTGGAAGTAACTATCTAAATGTCCATATAATTTAGGAGACACCCAGCTTGAGGAAGTCAACCTGAAGGATCTGGGGTTCAAGCAGTCAAAGAGAAGGATCTGGAGATCATTGTTGACCATGAGTTGAAGTTTCATTTTCACATACAACCTCAAGTTGCAAAAGCAAACCAAGCCCTTGGCCTCTTAAACAAACATTCACCACCAGAAAGCCATGTGTAATAATGATAAGCTATGGTTTACCCTCACCTGGAATTTGGCAATTTTTGAATTTGTTTTATGTCTTTGAATCTGTCTAACAGTCTTGTGTCAATTTTTGAGTTCTTTGTCAGCATACCTGAGACTCTAGGCAGACATGCCTTTCCAAAAACTAACAAACAAGTATGTGTCCAATAAGAGAAACCATGCATACTCCTGCCATTTACCCGTGCCCCAGCCATTTAAACATTTGCCTCTCAATTACTTGGACTAACTGTCTTGGCTTTTCTCTGTCTACAATTAGCCATGTCTTGATGCAACCTACTACAAAATACTTGATAACTTCAATTGAAAATCATCTTCAATTTGAATTGAAGTTATCAAGTATTTTGCAGTAGGTTGCATCAAGACATGGCTAATTGTAGACCAAGAAAAGCCAAGACAGATGACCTTAACCTCTCCTAGCTATAAGATGGATGTGAAGGTACTGGAGAGTGTTCAAAGAAGAGACACAAAGCTTATCCCAACACTACAAGACAAAACTTACAACAAATATCTCTCCTCACTGAAACTCCCTTTTTTAATATACCATAGGAACAGAGGAGATGTAATAACAAGTTGTATGCTGCTGGAAAGTGACCTATTAAGTCATGTCTTCTCCCTGTCCCTCTTAACTACCACAAGAGGACAAACTAGGAAGTTGAAGCTCCCCTGTTGTACCAGGGATAATGCCAAAACTTCTTCCCAGTTCATTCTGTCTTACTCTGGAACAGCCTGTTCAAAGCCACCATCTACTCTCAAACCCTAGAGGCCTTCAAGAGAGGAGTTGATCAAGATTGGGTCAATGCTGATTGGAGGCTAAACTAGGATGTCAAATCATAGCCTTAGAACACCACCAGCTTTTTCTACAGGAGGTTCAACACAACTTTATTGATAAATTTGGAAGAGTTTACATTAATGACCTAGCTAAGAAAGAGACATACCTTTAAAGTCAGAATTGTATCTTGAATTCAAATATAATATTCCTTTTAATTGGAAATAAACTTTGCCCCACCCCCCCCCCTAATATGCAAATACACCCTGAATTGTATATAGCCTATACAATGAATTTCTTTTTGTTTGAACAAAATGTTAATTCAATTTGGAGAGTAGAGTGCGAATGTAATGCCTATATACTATTAAGGGTATATATTAGCACATTAGGGGGGGGAGTATAGTTCATTTTGGATGCAAATGAATGTTATAGCCTATTTGGATTCAAAAAGCAATTCTGACTCCAAAGGTAGGCCTATGTCTATTTCAGTAGTTTAAACTCCTCCAAATTTACTAATATTCATTATTTTGCTGGATAGGCCTATACAATTTTAAGGTTAACAGCTTCAAAGCCAGACTTAACAAGGAAAGGGGTGACTAAATGAGAACTTAAACAGCTAGACAAAGCATATTTCTTGCAACACTACAATCACAGACTGATGTACACTGAATTTTTAATATTGCTAGCAAGTGTGGTTTAAGATAGGCCTAGGCTAATTTAATGTAGAGCAGGCATGGGCTACATTTTAAGCCCTAGAGTATATTTACCCCTTAAAGTTTCATTCATGAAACTCATTTACTTTCCAAGATATAAAGAAGCAGATCAACAAGAACTTAACCCTCTTCTGTTATTATAGTGTTTCCTTTAGAAGGGGGCAGAGGCTAGACTAAACTGTTAATCAAATAGGCTGGGACTATTTGAGCAATCAGTAACCTGGAGGGGAGAAGTGATTAATGGAGGAAATTCAATTCCTCTTATAGGTTTAAGAAGCAAATACAAGTATCCTAGTGAACAAAAACTAACCCAGCACTTCAAGATAGGTTAATATATATTGACAATAGCAGACCAGGCCACGTTTAATTTTTTTAAATGTACACGTTAATTGCCAAAGTTGTTCAATTTTTTTTTTTTCCCGCTAGGAATCCTAAGATTAAAGTCTAATAACTAGTAAGAATTTAGGTTCAGAGTTAAATCTTACCTAGGATTTTATAGAATCAGGTCTCTATAAATTTTTTCAATGTCTATAGGTGTAATTCTACAGGATCGAACGGCCAGATTTCACTGTTAACCCAGTCATGCTACTTTTTTTCGATTTTTGGAATCACTTCTTTATTGAGCCAAGCCACAAATTGTGAGTCATGTTCTCTTTGTAAGACCAACAAGCCCAAGGGTTTCGTGACATCGAAAAAGCGTATCATAGTCTCTGTATTCCACCTTATTTCGACAATAATGATAAAAAATTGTGCGGACCTTTTAGTTTTGAAAATTGGACTTTTGCAAGGTATGCTATTTCAACGGTATTATTCTAGTAATTTTCATTGTTAACGTTTAATGTTGTTTTTAAAGCATGCTATTTTGATGTAAAAAAGCTCTGTAATATCAAATGTAAAGCTTCATTTCAGTAATAAGCGTTCGCGCACTTTTACCTAGTTGCGGGAGAAAATGCGAGCTTGAATCAAATTTGGTATTTTCTTAAAATTTATTAAAATTCTGTACTGTTTTAAATTTTGATTTTTGAAATTAACCTTTTAATTAATCTAACTTGTTAAGTCAAACACTGGACTACAGCTCTGTTCAAGACAGCTAGTTGACGAATATTTTATTTGTAGCAAGCACGAATATGAGCTGTTATTCAGCTTCCAGCTCCAGCAAAACCAAGGATTTCCTCAAAATTAAGCATACTCCGGGAAAATTAGTTTTAGTTATGATAGAAAATCTCATGTAAGACATGACAACAAAGTAGAATGCGCAATAATTTTCTTTATATCCACTTTGTTCCTCGTTCTCTCGCTTATATCTTGATATAAGCAAGTAAATCAATTCAGCAACATTTTTAGCAGAAGAGAGAATAGGAACTTGAGCACCATGGGAACTAAAAGCTGACGAAGCTGAAACTTAGTAATATAAGAGCTGATGGTATTTTTGCCATCGTATGCATGCATGAGTGCATACTATGCACTCATGCTATAGTCATCTTGACTATAATCTATATACTATGTAATAATCTATAAACTATGTAATCGCAGTAAGTTATGTAATCTATATACTATGCATGAGTGCATACACATCGTATGCATGCATCGATGCATGAGTAAAAAAGTAATTTTCATGTTTTGATTTTTTTTTTTATGGACCACAAAATTTTCTTTTGACTCGAATTTCGAATGGACTTTACATTCTGAATCTATATGTATTATTGTAAGGCTCATCGCTCCAGCAAAAACTGATTGAAAGCAAAAGGAAAATAAACTACCCTAAATATCAACCCAGAAAATTGCTTGGTATTCACATTATTTTTTTTCTACTTTTTCTTAATAGATACCGTTATGTCGTTTTGCAAAAAGGTGGCAAATAATTATGGCTAATTCTCACCGATAAACTGGGTGAATACTGTTGGTGCGAGTTTTCAAAGAACAACGTTATTAAAATCCGATGGGAATTTTATTTCAAGTGACCGCAAATAAAATAAGGAACCAACTTTGCACAGTAATGGGATTGAATGGCAATGGCTTTAGAAAAATTATAGTTGCCAAAAATCGAAGTTTTGTTCGTTTTAGAATTTACATGTAATTACTAAATAGACCAATTTAAGCTGATATGAATTACAAATCTCTGAATTGCAAAAATAACTACACCTCCAAGTTTTTTTTCTACAAAGTTATTTCAATGGTCTTGAATAAAGTTTCAGCATCAATTTCAACATTAGTTACTATTAATCGCAGTAAGTTTGATTTATTCAATTTATTTCTGTACTCATTTTTAATGTAAACCATAGCCAAAAATAAGGCCGTGTGGATATTTTTTTCTAAATCAAACGAACTGAATTTGTATTTGCAAGGTTCAAACGGATCAGACATTTTTTTCAGTTCACAATAAAATTCGAGCCTTCACGAAAGAGCCTAGACTTTGGAAAAGTTGTATTGATAATGGCAAGTATGATTGTTTTGAAAAACTTGAAACATTTATTATCGAAAACCAAGTGTAGCCTAAGATGAAAGTAATGTCTATAATTTCCAGTATTTTATCACTGTTAAAAAAAATAACTTTAATAACTATTTTGGGGAAGAAAAAGTTTGATTCGTTGATTTGGATTTGTAATCTATATCAAGATGACTTACCAACTAGTATGTCAACAAATGCGTTCAACAGTTATCGAGATTCTGGCTCTCATTTACTGATAACTATCCTTGACTGTTTGATGAAGCTTTGAAAGTCCTCATCCTCTTTAATAGCTCATACCAATTTGAGGCCAGATTTTCGGCTTTGGTGAACATTATAAACTGAGTACAGAACATAAAGAAAGAAAAACGAGCAAAAATGGGGTTTTTAAAGGCCAAATTAAAATACTGAAAAAACACAACAAAGCGAATATTTCGAGCGAATTTTCATTTGGCCTTTAAAAACCCCATTTTTGCTCGTTTTTTTTTCTTTCTGTTATGTCAGGCCAATGTGGTTTAAAAAATTATCTGAGTACAGAAATAAACTGGAAATATCAAACTCACTGCGATCAAAGGTAACTAAAGCTGAAGTTGATGGTAAAACTGTAATGATGAAAAATCATAATAAAATAAATCTTTCTCATTTAAAATTTTAAAAAAAAAAAAAAAAAAAAAAAAAAAAAATGTAGGTGCATGTATGTAAGTAATAAAAAAATATTTATGTTTTTTTTCTTATTTTAGAAGTCTTTCATTCATATTGGTAACTATTGTAAAAAAAAAAATACATTTAGCCAAAAGGTGGGTCCTAAGATTAAAAATTTATGTTAGATGGGTCGGAGCCCAATCAAACAGTTCGTGGTAACGAACTGTAAGTAAGGAGTGACCCGGAGCAATAGTAACCGAAACTCTAAAAAACGTAGTTTTGATACCAATAGATATATCAAAAGAATCAGATTTTATGCTGATTTCCAATATATAAGTTTCATCAAGTTTACCCATCAAAAGTTACGCGCCTTAGAAAATTTGCCTTATTTTCGAGAAAAGGGGAAAACAACCCTTAAAAGTCATAGAACTTTAATGAAAATCACACCATCAAATTCAGCATATCAGAGAACCCTGTTATAGAAGTTTCAAGCTCCTATCTACAAAATAGGAAATTTTGTTTGTTTTTGCCAGAAGAAAGATCACGGGTGCGTGTTTATTTGTTTGTTTGTTTTTTTGTTTGTTTTTTTTCCCAGGGATGATCATGTCGATCCAGTAGTACTAGAATATCGTGAGAGGGCTCATTCGAAAGGAAATTAAAGCATAAAAATCTGATTTTTTTTATGTATCTATTGGTATTAAAATTCCGTTTTTTAGAGTTTTGGTTACTATTGAGCCGCGGCGCTTCTTACTTACAGTTTGTTACCACGAACTGTTTGATATTTCTTTGAAAAAAGCAGATGCAGATGCAGTTTTTTTTTATTAATCTCAGAAAAACTTAACTGTGATTTTCAAAAGCAAAATTGAAAACCGGCTAATTAACTTAAGAAGAACTTTAAATCTGGGAAGAAATTAATGATTTTTCAAATAAAGTAAGTGAAAATTAAAAGGTTAATTTTGGCAAGGCTAGAGAGGTCTCACTTTAGCCTCACTCTTGTCATTCATCAGCAGAACTTAAAAAAGAAATCATATTAAATACTTAGATATAAACATTAGCTTGAAAGTGAACTTTTAAACAGCTCTCTGTGACATTTCCTGCCCGCCAGTGGTGTCATCTTTAAATTGCATCACTAGGGCTGGAATTATAAAAAAAAAATTGTCTCTAGTCTTAAAATGTATCAAGGATGAAAATACTCTGAAGGAAAATGTTTGGGAGATATAAGCCAAAAACAAAGACATAAGGGATGATCTTTGGTATAATATGTGAAGCTGTTCACAATAGGAGTAGCCCTGACAGTGTTAGCTTCAATCCTCTCTGACTTTTTTAGTTCCTTCCAAGTTCACTTAGGCTATTCAATCCTTTAAAGTCCTTTTCCGAGTTCTTAGTCTCCTTTAGTCACCAATTTTTTTTTTTTTTTAATGGTATTCTTGATACAAAAAGGGTTTTGTTTTCGAAATTCTAAAAAAGATTTGCCGATTGTTAAAAATAAAAATTTAGAAGTAGAAAAGCCTTTACTTGAAAGAATGTCATATTTAAATCCTTAGAACACAAAGTTTTTCAGTAAAGCACAGATGACGCTCGGGCCTTTAGATGGCTTAGGAGACACTAACCATACTCCAGTTTGCGCCAATTTATGTTTGTCTCAAGTTTAACCTGACTGTTTATTATGTTTTTGTTCGTTCTGGGTTTCATTCAATGATATTAATTCCTGTCCATTTTAAGTCTGTATCCTAATATGACTATATTTCTGATCGTCTTTAACTTAGTATAGCTATTTATTTTCCTTGAAGAAAATTTTTAAAAAATTGTCATTAATTTCTTTTTCGTCTCCAAATGATATACACTTTTTTTTGGTTAATAATAGAACATTTGCAAAGTTTTCTTTTCCAGTTTTTCTGATTTTCTTTTCTTTTATTTTTCTTTTCCAGTTTTTCTTTTCCATTTTTTCTAAGATCTTTCTAGTTATTTAAATTTTGCTCAAACTTCAAATATTCATTCAAGCTTCTTGTATAAGAATAATTTTATTGTATTGTTATAATTCTAACGGCGTGTCACTCCTGCTATAACTTCAAGTATCGACGGATACTGACTAACAATTTTATTACAAGGGTCATATTGCGTTTTATTTTGCTGTAACTGCTTGCTGGTTTGAATTAAAAAAAACTAATAAATGACCTGTTTTAAAAAGGATACCAGGAAATTTTAACTTCAAACACCAAGTGGTTCTCAAGATGACCAAGATAAGCTATTTAGATAACCTATACACATAGTGTCTTTCTATTAACATCTACAATCTCCCCTAATTCAAAAGTTAAAGGCTACGTAATCCCTCAAGACTCCCTTAAGGTTTCAATCCTTCCCTCAAAATCACTCCTTAGATAAATCTTATATGTCAGCAATTAGTCACTAGCATAATTTACAACCCGTGCAAAAGTAGGTGTAAGGGCTAACTAATTCCCGGAAGCATATTTATTGACTATAAATGTTTGAATATTTTAAATAAAACGGAAAAATTCAAAATTTTCGACCAACAAAAATACCGAAAAAACGTATTTTTCTATGAAAATATCCCCGAAAAGGTATTTTCAAATCTAGAGGGAGGGGGCCGTAGCTACAATATCTCAGGAAAGACTAAGGAAAATTTTCTGGGTATGATTATGGGGATGTTGAACCAAATAAAAAGACTGCGTGGATGTAGGTTGTCAAAAGGGGTTATCTGCAATATATCGAAAATGAGATATTAAACTGAAATTTTCAGGAACTGTTGAGGGGGATGTTAAAAAAAATAAAAATGCTGAGTGCATCTTTTTTTCAAAAGGGCGCATCTGCAATAACTCAAGAAGGACTAGTGGTAATAAAAAAGTTTACCCTCTGCGTACATGACACTATGTGGGGATATCTGCAGTATCCCCAGATCAGAACTAGGTCTTTGAGATTCCCTATTCACTCCCCATAGCACCAAAACATCTGATCAATACTTTGAGACAGTTATTTTGTCCAGAATAGTTGAAAGGTAAAAACAAAAAAAAAATTAGGGATGATATAAACCCTAAGATTTCTGGGACATATGTTTTGAATTATTCAAGTTGGCAATTACAGGTTGTATGATGTTCTTAAAAATGTTTCTACATTGAATAGCAACGAAATAGAACTCCCACACCTAATTTATTTTCAAGGTTAATCACAGAGCAAACACCAAAATTTAGGAAAAAATAGGAAACTGAAATAAATCTAATATTGAACCGATCTTTGCCAATCATTTGAGTTTCTGTAATAAGGGATTGTTATTTGTAACACTCTAGCCCCATCTTCTCTCATGATTTTGTAACGACGACCTCTTCGAATGTAACTTGTGTCGTTTACTTCAAGAATACGTGTTGCCTCACCAGCAATGTCAAGAATGGATGTGCCACGCTGCAAAAATACATGCAATAATCAGAAAAATCCAATTCTTCTTAGAAAATTTTACGTGTAAATACGTTTGTGTTTAGAATCTATTGGAATGAACTAGATGGTTTTTGAGATTTATTTGATTTTAGCCCTTTAGGCACAAGAAATAGTCAGTTTTCAATTGTTTTTTTGAAAAATAACCGGTTTTCAATTGATTTAATTGGCTTATCTTTAAATCAATCCTAGTTCTTCAATTTTAAAGGACTTTTTTAAGTTAAGAACTTTAGAAAAAATTCTATGGATAGTTTGGTTCAATTAATATTTTTGAATTCTGTAGCTTGAAAACAAAATGACTCTAGGGATCAAACCCTAGCTTCGAGAAAAAAAAATGTCTCTTTTCATATAATAGAGCTTTTAAAACTAATAGGGCCGTATTTTCACTCATCAATGTGCTAAGATCTTACATCTTTTGTCAGAAAACGCTTAAAAGTGAAATCTTTGAACTAAGATCTTACATCTTTTGTCGTTTTTATGCAGATGTCTTTCATCATTCTGCTCTGATCAGCGGTCTGAGAACAATGATGAGCATATAATCAAAGTTTTCTCATCATTGTTCTATACAGCAGAAGAATGGCGTTCTTCACATTTTTTGCTAAAATCAGTGAGCTGTAAGATCGTAGAAAAAAGATGAGTTAAAAACAATAATCTTTGAAGAAAGATGCAAGATCTTAGATGTAAGATCTTAGTGCTAAAAAACGGGCCTAATATTTGTAGTTTAGAATGGCGACAAAATATCTCTGGTAAAATTTTGTCTACGTTACACGTCAAGTTTTATTTTCTAGAAGACTACATGTGGATCCATACAACTATCTAGATTGTTTTAAAAATGATTATTGTGAAATTTTCAGTGTAATCACAACTTCTAGGAGAAAAGCCATTTTTATGAAACAATCAATGTAACTAGAATATAGGCCTATGTATGTAGATTTGAATCCCCCCCAACATTTGAAACTAAGGAATGAATGTTAAATTGTGAATAGGATTTGGGAGCATGAGACTTGCTAGGATATGTTCCCTGAACAGTCAAATGATATGATTTTACCCAAATAAGGTAGAACAACGGACTGAAACATGGAGCTAGCATATATCTCCTGAATAGTCAAATGCTTAGGTAGATTAAGCATGAAATGGGGCGTTTCTGGGTGAGCCCCGCTTGTTCAGGTGAATCACTTACATATTTTGGCTATTTTTATGAACAGTTATTAAATTTGTGAACGGATTGCTGGAGTGGCACAGTTTGATAGCTTATTTTGAAAATATGGTTTCTGTGTTTGAATTGTTTCACAATAGACAGTAAAACAACAAATTAAAATAAAACCTTGTAAAACAAAAACCCTTAATACTTCATGATTTAGTTTAGTGCATTAATCAATTAAAAAAATATTTTCAACATAAAATATGTAAAAATAAAATGGCATTTAAACTAAAACATTCATGAAGAAAGCACATTGCCACAAAACACAGAATACAACATAGCAAAACCGAAGAAATTCGCAGACGCAATGGACATTTAATATCCAACAAATACTTATAATGAATTAAAGAAATGCTGATTTTCATTGTATTTAATCAAACAGTTCGTGGTAGCTAAGGTTCGAAACAGATCAAACTGTAAGTAAAGAGCGATGCGGCTCAATAGTAATCAAAACTCTAAGAAACATAGTCTTGATAATAGTAAATACATAAAAAGAATCAATTTTTTTTGCTTATTCAAAATATTTAAAATTCATCAAGTTTAATGTAACCCATCAAAAGTAACAAGCTTGAGAAAATTTTTCCAAATTTGAAAAAGGGGAAAAATACCTCCAAAACATCAAGTGACCATAAGGAAAATCACACCATCATACATCGTCACCATAGACCACCGATTCAATACATCAATACACCATCATATACTATCGATACAATTAGGCCTTAAGCTTTTGTCTCATTAAAAGATTGTGCACTTAGAATAGTGCAAAGAAGGGCTGAAGGTGGGGGGGACCCCTGATATATAATATAATCTCTGTTTGTTGTCAAATTTAATGTCACTCTTTAAGTCTTCTTCGAAGAAAATTGTTTCTTTCTATTTAATATGCAATTGGAACTTACAATAGCCCATATAAAAGTATCTGCATCTTCATTGACGACTTCATCCTCGCCAGTTCCGTATACAATTATTTGAGATTGGAAATCCCCATGAAACAAATCAAGCTTTCCGTTGCTAAGCCTTTGGCTGTTACGATCTAGCCACTGCTCAAGTGAAAATGGCTCATCTACCGATACTTTTTCATTAGCCTCATAAGGACCGATCATCAGCTTAGAATTCTTTGTTGGAGTGCCTGGAGTAAAAAAAAGAACCGGTAATTCATATATGAATGAAAATAGACTTTTCGTAAACAGAATAGATTTTTTGAGTTGAATTTAATATTTCAAAGTGTGAACAAGAAATGGTCAAGCAAATTTTATAAATCTATAATTTCTGTTCTATAAATTCTATAGTCTATAGTTCATAGTCTATATTGTATAGACATAGTTTACAGATCTAGTCTATAGTTTGTAGAGTCTATAGTTTCTTTACTGTCCTATAGTTCCTTTTACTCCTATATCATCTCTTATATTGTTCTTGTTGTGCCTCTATTAGTTCAAGTTTCGTTTTATTTTCTGTTATTTTCTTACAATAGGTTCAAAATTTCTTAGGCCTGCACTAATTTTACAAAGACGCTAATGCTAGTAACCATCAATTAGCTGGAGGTAAAATTTCAAAGAAAATTAGATAAGACACCAATGAGTCGTTTCAGAAGCTAATTTAAATAATTAAAGGCCCATAATTTTCTTTCTTTTTTTATTCTATTGATGATTCTAACAGCAAAGCAGAGGTCATCAAAAGAAGAAATATGTTTCACTAATAACTGGGGTGCAAGTTATTCACAGTAAAAAAAAAAAACAGTAAAAAAAACAAAAATATGATTTCCTTCTTTTTTTTTATTTTATTGATGATTCTAGCAGCCAAGCTGAGGTCATCAAAAGGAGAAATTGTTAGGTCCCATGAACAATATGTCCCAGGAGTCTGAGGGTTTATATCATCCCTGGCATTTTTTTTTTACCCTTTCAACTATTTTCGACAAAATAATTGTCTCCAAATATTGATCAGATGTTTTGGGGCTATGAGGAGTGATAAGAGAAAAGCGAACAAGAGAAGACTGGCTGCTTTCAAATATCTTTCCGCTCTTAAAAAGGGCAATAATTTCTTATTTTCATCTCAAAAACCTATTTCTGATCTGGGGATACTGCAGATATCCCCACATACTGTCACGTACGCAGAGGATGTCAATTTTTAATACCCTTAGCCTTTCTTGAGTTATTGCAGATACGCAAAAAAAATAAAACTATTGCTATCATATGCCTTCTGTAAGTATAATACTAATTTTGACATAAATAAAAAAAAATAAAAGTCCATAATTTTCTTTCTTTTTTTATTCTATTGATGATTCTAGCAGCCAAGCTGAGGTCATCAAAAGGAGAAATTGTTTTGCTAATAGCCGGGTACCTACTGTCCCCTCACAGCAAAAAAACTAGTGCTTTCATATGCCTTCTGTAAGTAGAATACCAATTTTGACATATATGGCCCGTCATTTTAGCAAAAAGAATGTCAAACAATAAATTAGATTATAAAAAAAACACAAAATTGGCACATGTACCAGTTTATTCTTTGACTATATAACACTGTACAGGCTTGTCATTTAATGAGAAATGTACAAGCTGCAGCGGCATAGTAGCCGAACATCACCTGGGGCATAACCATATTTTTTGAAGAGGAAAGAAATGAAGTAGAGGAAAATAACATGTGCAGGAAATTGAGCAACATATTTTTAATAATAATTCAAGTATATTGTACAAGTACGTTGAATTAAGATTGTATATGGTTTGTAACTCGACTGGGTATATTCTACAATCTCTAGTGTAGATTTGTAAAACACCTAAAAATGCTTATTCATGAAGTCCCAGCTGCAAATCGGGAGTGCGAGTCTAATGTATGAAGCGTTGAAAGAAATACCAGTCTTTGACTCATCATAAGGAATTGAGTCGTCAAAGATGGACTGATATTATTTTAGTCGGTAAATCTGAAACAGCTTTCATAAGAAATATCAGTTATGCTTTGTGTAAAGTCTCTACCGATTTTTTTTTGTTGTATTAGACCAAATATGTAGGTCATTATAAATATTCGACCAAATACTGTCAAATATTTTAAATGTTCAGTCAAAGTCTGTTGGGTCTCCCTAAAAAAAGATATATAATACATTTTTTTATTAAATTGCATCTCATATAAGAAAAAAATGCATGGTTTTTAAGCTTAAGAGGAAATTGTTTTGTTCCTTGGGTTATTAAGGATAAATGAATCCTGTATAGCCTATAGCCTCAAAATAATATAGACTCAATTTGGCATTTATTCAATTGACACTCAGGTGAGGGTCTTATAGGATTTTTCCCTGGGATGACATTGAACTGGGACTCCTTTTTCTGGGTAAATTTGTCGCAGTTCATATTATTGACTTGCGAATAAAGTGAACATATCATTCGATGCCTTTTTTATGCTCTTTAGGAATATAATAATCGCTTCTATCGCAAGTCCAAATTTATAAATCTATTCATCTATTTATAACGACTATAATCTATTTATAGAATATTTATAATCTTTTATAAGTAGTTTATAATCTATTATAAATCTATTTATAAATCAAATTATAAACGACTATTATGTGTTGTAGTTGAATGGTTGTTTCATGAAATAGGATTTACCTGATTTCGATTCTTCAGAAGCGAAAAAATCATCAATAACGGGCTGGATGTCTTTCGGTTCAGTAAATTTGAACCATCTTTCGTAAAGAACATCAGAGTTGTCTCTTGTATAAAACCTGAAAAAATTCAAATTTACTATTTAATTGGAATATTTCAAATTCCTGTGTTGCAATGCACATCTGCAAAGTTAAAAAAGATATGATAAATAGTCAGCAACAACTGTAAAAAAAAACGAAATTGAGTTTCGGGTAAGATAGTGTTTGAATAAAAATAGGAATCATCTGGCTTAAGAATCATTGAGAATAAAAGTAGCAAGTAAAAAGTGATTGATAGCAAAAAAATCTTAAGTAAAAGTTAATTATAAAACCTGAAGCGCTGTCAATAAAATTAAATTTGGTAGAAGTAATGTTTGAAACACTCAATTTATTGGAAGCACATGACCCTTATCGGCAATGACCATTCTCAGACAACATTCTAGGGCCAAGGGAAAAGCAGGTTGTCCCCGAATGGAGTGGAAGGATATCATAAGGAAGGATTTAAGGGAAATGGGAACTTCTTGGAAGGGTGTAAAGAGGGAGGCTTTGAACAGATTAGGACGAAGGAAGAGTGTGCGTAGCCTCAGGTGGCCAGTGGCCACCTCAGGACCTGTTGACCTCGGCTGGCTTGGTGCTGCAGCGAGTTGTTAGTAGTTAGTAGTAATAGTAGTACTTGACCATTATTAAGTCTAAGAGGGACTTCCCAGAGGAAAATGAAGAGGGATTGTAGATATAATAGTTTGAAAATTATTCCTTTAGCTTGTAGAGGAAATATATCTTAAAATATGACATTTTATGACTGTTTAGTACTAAACAATCTTAGAAAGATGAAAGTTAGAAATAATAATCCAAATAGGCTGGCCTTATTGGTATAGGCATCTATAGGCATATAATCTGTTATAGCCTCTAAATGGTTATTGGTTAGAAAATATTTATGTGTTCGGTATGCCGAATCGCTGAATGTTTTAATTTGTACTGTAAGCTTAAACATTTTAATAATGAGTCAGTGAATCACCTACTGCTGAGTTTAAGCTATAACGTTCAATATTAAAAGCATAAATCTTTTATTTGATACTCCGCGCTTGATTTCTTTAAAATATTTCGCATGAAAACAGGGTCATCTTAAAAAAGAAAAGAAAAAGATCAGCTTCTACTTCATAAACTTTTAAATATATAAACTATGTGAATGTAGCCGTAAGAAAATCTGCATAATAAGCCTGAGTTCTGGACATCCGAGTTAGTCAGTAGCTTATCCAATCCCTTTAACAACAAGATTACGACATTAAAGTTTCTTTGCTAAATAGATGGCGTTGGTTTAATCGCAAGTCAAATAGTTCGAGTTTTTGCCATTATGTTAGATGTTAAAAAACTTATATGCCCTTAATAGCCAAAATATTAAGAATATCTAGTTTAAATTCAGCTTTTTCCCCACACCCTCCCTTTTTGGGAATTTTGATTATTCATATGTTAGTTTATTCTGTGTCTTTTTTGAACTTGCACGACCAAGGAGTTGTTTCTACTGTGTCTGTTATTCGTTTAATATTTGACTTACGAAAGAAATTTTGATTCTTTTAGATTTTGTGTTTTTTTAAGTAATGTTCTTTCTATTGTATTTCACATTGTATGATTAAAGCCATAACGATGCTGGTAAATATGAACTTCTGATCTTAACTTATCAGCTGGAAAGAATTTAAATTGAAATGGAAAACAGTGAAATTAATGGAAATTATTTGTCCATATATTTGCAGGCAGCTTAACCAAGAAAAAATCCAAGAAAACAGGAAAAAAACCCACCTAATGCAGTCCAATTCTTGTCCAACTCTACTTCTTTCCACACGTAACCCAACAGTATTTGAATAGCGCTGAGGAGAATTTGGCACCCTTGCTGGCAAAAGAAAAACCTACAATTATAAAAAAAGAAAAAGCAAAGTTAACCATAATAGAAAATTGGTACTGCTGTGAATGAAGTGAATATTGTGTTTAGAAAACAAGGAAACGAAAAACAAATCCTAAAAAAGTACCTGAATTGGTAAACAAAAATTATTTAGTTAAACGAAATTAAAAGACTATGATTCGTCTTTTGGTAATGGATGTCTCTGTCAATGAACATTTATAGATGGGATATTTTCCTACAATCCTATGAATAATGTCTAAAACAAATTTAAATTGTGTAGTAAATGTCTCAATCTTTCATCTTTATTCCCAAGCAGAAGCCCGTTCCTTAAAGTGGTACAGCCACCAACTCTGTCTTCCGCCAAGTACCCCTGCAAGGATCAACACAGATATAAATCACTTGGATAATGGAGGGTGACATCTTCAAGGGAGGCCACGCATCAGGTGGGCTCATGTAATCAGCAATCTTCTCCTCAGCCGTATTATCAGCCCGAATGTGGCCCTATCCCTAGCCCTGGATAGGATCCTAGCCATAGAAGGCTGACGATGGTGTCAACTAGTTCATCTACGCTGGGGACCCTACTGAGTATAAGAGCGTTAAGTCTGAAGTAAGTCAAGCTCTTTCATCAGCATATTACTTTACAGCAGGGAGAAACCTTTTGACATTTTGTTTTCTATTGGAAAGATTTCTTTTGTTTTCATAATAACATATTATTAATGACGTTGAGTGATATTATAAAAGCCAAAGAGTACAGTAAACTTATGAGAGTAGAAACCTGAGCTAGTGTCGAAAAGAAAATATAATTCGGTTCAAATTAGGCCCACTAACTTAAAGAAAACTAGCCTACTTCTGCCAAGATTTTTCCAAGCTAATCTATGCCTACCTGGACTGTATTTTGAAATAAAATCATTCTTGAAAATTAAAGTGCTGATTAATTATCAGTTTTAATCCTTTTATATTGCAGATTAATGATATCAATTCTTTGAAATTTTCTACCTTTTAATGAGGTCGTTAGACGCTACACTGTAAGGGCAATTGTAGTTTTTAATCACCATCTTCTCATGGAAAGTTGGCTATGACCCCCATTTTTAGTTTCCCAGTCTTTCCGATACAAGCCGTCAAGATAGCTTTATTCTTTAGAAAAAGTTTTCTTATCACTAACTTCTCCTTGCCTGATAGTGATTTCGCGGTGAATTCTTTTTTTCCATTACATACAGATCCATTACATTTAGGGGTAAAATTTTGTTGACTATAAAAGTTCCTATATTAACAGTAAAAGTTCACTATATTTTTGGTTTCTGTAGTTTTTTTACTTGCATGAATGTACTGCTAGCATCTAGTTTTGAAAAATATCATAAAAGCTGTCAAAGTAACTATACTCTTTAGTAAACAGTTTTCTTATCACTAACCTCTCCTTGCTTGATAGTGATCTTTCGACGGATCCCTTTTTCCATTACATACAGATCCATATCTCCATTTTTCATATAGAAGAATTGGTCACAGTTGGTTATACGGTAATCTTTACGCAGCTTCGGACCTCCAACGCAGTAAACTTTCAGTTGCCCGTCATACCTAATAAAGATAAATATTAGTTTCTGAAATAAAGTAGGTTTTATTAAGTAGCCCTATAGTAGCCCTAGTCCTATTCTAGATCGACACCAAAAGGAGGGGGGCAGATTTGGCCATCATCTCACGCCCTCCAAAAACAACAAAATCTACAAAAAGTGCCATATCTGATTTCCCTTCCGTCTTGTTCAAATTATCATTAATTTTTGGCAAAAATTCTGAAAACTGAAAAATCTGGTAACATGGGGTTTTCTCCGAAAAAAAAGAGCAGCGCCCTTTACTTTGACACAGCAAAGACACAGCAAGCCGACAGAGCAGAGCGGTTGGAACCCTAGAAAAGTAACCTAAAATGGAAAATAGTCTGAAAGCAGCCTAAATGAAGAAGAAGAAAATAAACAACAACAAAAAATACATTAGATCGCAAAGTAAAGAATGAACTATACAAACTGTATTAACTACACAAATTATTACTTGCAAACCCAGTAACGAATGGTCTCATTATTAGACAAGTAGACTCGTATATTATTGCGGAGCGGACTTCGTAACGAGCATTCAAGATGATATAACAGTAAATATTAAAGATTCTGCCTCATATAGAGCGTACCTAAGGGCTTAAGCCAAGGGAGTTCGCAGACGGGTTTTCAGGGCCCCCTCAATCAATCAAAACCTGATTTTGGAAGATTTCTTATTCCTGCTTTGATCGATCCTGGATTTTGATTAATGATTCCAATCCAGCGTCTGAGTTTAGGAAGGTCCTCTATATTTAGGAGTAAAAAAAGGTCCCTGTGCAATAGGCAGATGGAATATACGGCCCTATGCCATATGCTATAGGCATAGGCGCCTTTCAGAAGCCAACCTGCTCATATTATTTTTTATATTTTTGAGATTTCAGCACCAAAGCATCTAATTTATTTTAACGTCTATACAGCTCTTACAATATTCTCTATAGATACGGATGAATGCCAGCAAGCTACAAATAATGAAAAAAAAAGGATTTTCCATCCTTATGTTGATAGTTGTGACATAAAGTACTATTTCCAACAATACCATCAAGGAATATATATTATTGCTTGTTTAATGGACTTGGTCAGATTGGATTCCGAAAAATTCATATAAAATAATGGAAAAGGTACTTACAAAATTTTGGCGCAAAAGGCTGGCTTCAATACTTCTTTATTTTCTTTGACGAATTGGTTGATGTTTTTCTTTCTTCCTAACATCTCTGAGTTAGTAGTCATTTTGATTGTTTTTAGTCAGAAAACTATAGCTAAACTGATACTTTATTGAACATATTTTTGTTTATATATAAGTTATTCTATAAAAAAAAGGTGCGATAAAGGTTTAATTAATAACTTAGAGCCAAGAGCTGGTCTAGCAACAAGTAAAACAGGTAAGTTTCATAATTAAAACTAAAGGTAGAAATATCATTCAAAAGGTAATAAATAAAATAAAGTCAGTTTTTTAATACCATATTTTATGATTTTCTGAATTTCTGTATATTTTTATTTTATATTCATTCATATTGCCTATAATATGTAACATTGTGTTTTTATCCAATTTGAACAAGCGGGAAAAACCAAATATTAATATTATAGTTTAATGTTATTTGAAAAAAGTGCTCATATTGCCATTAAATAACAACAAGTTTATTCAACAGAAAGTAGGAAGCAATATTAAAACTTGAAAGGAATAGAGATTATCCCATATATAAGGGGAGCTTCCCCCTCCTAAACCCCTCACTTTTTACGCTAAGTTTTTATAGCTTTAAAAAAGTTCTTATTCCAACGTTTCAGCAGTTATTCTTAAAGAATTGGGATTTAGCGTAAAGAATGAGGGGTTGAGGAGGGAGTAGCCACCTTCATATACGAAATAATTTGTGTTCGTTTTAAGTTTTAATGTTGCTCGTTCCTTTTAGTTGAAATAAATCTGTTTATCTTATTAAATTTCTGATCGTTTTTCAAATCATGGCATGGCCTAACCAAGATATTAAACAGAAAAAACAATTTTTTTTCACGAGTAACATTAAAACTCAAAACGAACAAAAAGTATTCTGTATATGAAGGGGTTGCCCCCCTCCTCAATACCTTGCTATTCACGCTAAAGTTTTTAGCACTTTTAAAAAGCTTCCTATTTTAATTAAACGGCCCTTGTGTTTCAGGAGTCGTTCTTAAAAAATTGGGATAAACAGCCAAAGTTTAGCGTAAAGAGCAAAGTATTGAGCAGAAAGGCAATCCCTTCATATACGGAATAGTTTTGTTCGTTTTGAGTTTTAATGTTACTTGTTACTTTCAGTTGAAAATAACTTGTGTTTCTTAATTTCATTTCTGATCGTTTTTCAAATAATGCCGGTATATCTGGCTTACCCTTTATGAAAAATTCCCTTCCTCTATGGGAAACTCCTCCATGGAAATTTCCCCCGCGAAACATACACCCCCTTTAAAATTCCTTCAGGAATTTTAATTCCTGAAGAAATTCCATCCTCGCTGAAAATCCCCCCCCTCTTCTCTGTAACAGTTCTTGCAAACGAATCAGTCTGAAAATTTTCTTTAGCGTGCTTTCATTTATAAAAAGAAGACTTTAAGCTCTAATTGTTTTCCTCTTCGATGGAGATTTTTTCCCGGAAATCAAAACACGATAATATTTGATATTCTAAGCACCTGAAGCCCTCACAACATTTAAAGCAAGTTTTCATTATTTTTAAATACATTTTTACAAATGTTTAAATAAATTGAGACATTGTGTATAAATAGGAAAAGAGAAATATAAAATCGCTAAGAACAATGTTTTTGGTGGGACTTCTCAACACCCCCCCCTTCCCAAATAATGTCCTGGTAAGGCTTATGATGATCCGCCTCGCCTTTTCCACGTCTGTGTCAGTAGGCATGTGAATATAGTAGTTTGCGCTATATATACAAGTATTATTGCAATAGGAGCAATACTGTTACTCCGAATCCCCCCCCCTCCCCCAGCACCAAAGGGAAACGCGTAGACCAAAAATACTCCCGGGAATCAAGAAGGATTAGATATCAATTTCTTCTGCCTTCCCTTCCCCAAAGCTCATTTTATATTTATTTGAATGCTCAATTAGACTTGGGATATTTGGACATTAAAGTGCACTCTTTGAGCCACCTGACGCCCTCCCCCGCCGACAAAATGACCCGCCACCCCTCCTTCCTAATAGATGATGCGTAATTGTAAATCCCAATGATTTCAATAAACTTCAAATGAATTGACTTAGTTAAATCATGCATCAAGTTACCCCAAGGCACCTGAGGCCAACACAGCTAACTACGCTCCTTCTCTATCCCAATCTATTCAAAACCTTTCTCTTGAAACCCACCCAGGAAGTCCCAAATTCACTTAAATCTTCCATTAGGACATCCTCCCTTCCTATTTGGGGGCAACATGCTCTTCGTTCAACCCTAGACGGCTACTCGACAAGAACGCTCTTTGGGAATCTGTCATCCTTCATCTGCAGAACTTGACCTAGCCATCTCAACCTTTCTCTCATTATAGCCTTAGAAAGCGGGATTGATCACATTTTTCTTACAGCTTATTGTTTGAAACACGGCCAGTCAGTCATGTACCCAAAACCATCCAAAACCATTCTCTGGAAAACATCAAGCAAATCCTCCTCCGTTTTTCGGAACCATACCTGAGCACTGTCTTGTCATCACTGTAGCCTCCAATATCCTAATATTGGTCCGCAAACTTATCTTCCATTTCTTCCAAAATTTTTTCAAGTGTGAGAAAAAACTTTGGGCCTTGGCTATTCTACTTGGCTAAAATCTTACCCCACCATGTTTACTAATAATACTACCTAGGTAGGCCTGACTGCAGCTGTCCACTTAATCGATCTTCTCGTTACCCAATATTACCTCTTCACCTTCACTTATTTCTAGTCTTGGCGACTTAGTCTTCTAAAAATTAATTTTCATACCTATTCTTGCACCCTAAACTCGCAAAACTTCTAAAAAATTCATTCAATTCGCTAACATTTTCATCTATGATACTTAAAAAATCAGCATAATATAAGTCCAGGAGAGTTTTACTTCCCCAATTGATTCCGTGTTCTCCCATTGCCTTTGCTATGCTCATTAGGACAGGACCCATCAAAATTATGCATATAAATGGCACAGGACACAGCTCTGCATAACTTCTTATTTAATACCAAACCAGCAACTAATCTCATTTCCTACCTTAACTGCAGCAATGCAATTCTCTTTCGTAGTTCCCTCCTCAACACCTCCCCTTCCTCAACGCCTCGCTCTTTACGCTAAAGTTTGACTTTCTCACAACTCTATTTTTTTAAAAGATAAAAAACTTTAGCGTAAATATCGCGGCGTTGAGGAGGGGACAGCCCCTTTCATAGTACGGAATAATTTCTGTTCGTTTTAAGTTTTAATGTCGCTCCTTACTTTCAGTTTGAAAAACTTGTTTTTTTTTATTTAATTTCTGATCATTTTTTAGTTAATGCAGCTTTTATTTTGGCTCACAGTCATTGAATAAGTAAACAAAATTTGCATAAAAATTTTACTTTTCTTTTGCTAAATGGCTGTCTCTATATTTGGTCCTGGCGTAATTTACAAATTAACTTACGTAATGAACTTCTATATTCGTATATTTTTCTTCTGGCAAAAATACAAAGTTGCAGATCTTTGCAGATATGAGCTTGAAACCTATGTAATAGGGTTTTCTGATACGCTGAATCTGACGGTGGGATTTTCATTAAAATTCTTTCACTTGTAGGGGATGTTTCCCCCCTTGTAGGGGATAATTTCTGTTCGTGTTAAGTTTTAACGTCGTTTCTTACTTTCAGTTAAAAAAACTTTTTTTGTTTTGTTTAATAAAACTGAGGACTAAAGGGGTTTGATGACTCAGGCACTTCTCAGCTATTAATCTAAGAAGGAAAGTTTGGTCAACGCATCCTAAATAACTTCTGAGAGTGTTTCAGGTCATGCAAGTTTTGAGGAAGGCAGATGAAATCAAAAAGTATATCCCTCAAAAGATCATTCTTTATAGAAATACTGGAGAAACTCATATAAGCCCCATTTACAATAAACCTATTAAATCCAATCGTTTTTATATCTGTCCACAAAATCAAACAGTTCGGGGTAACAAACTGTAAGTAAGGAGCTACCCGGCTCAATAGTAACCAAAACTAAAAAACGGAAGTTTGATACCAATAGCTACATCAAAAGGATCAGATTTTTACGCTGATTTCAAATATATAAGTTTTATCAAGTTTTGTTTTAGCCATCAAAAGTTACGCACCTGAGAATATTTGCCTGATTTTTGAAAAAAGGAGAGAACACCCCCTAAAAGTTATAGAACCTTAATGAAAATCACACCGTCAGATTCAGCGTATCCGAGAACTCTATTGTAGATGTTTCAAGCTCCGATCTGCAAAAATGTGGAATTTTGTATTTTGTGCCAGAAGAAAGATCCCGGATGGCCCAGCACCGAACAGACTATCAATGGCGTCACTTTACAGACTATCTTGCACCTTTTTTTGTTTTAAATATTTTTCAGGAACACTCCCATCACCATTTAAAGGCTTATTCACACTAACATCACAAATCCATAGTTTGAATACACGATCTTCATCAGACATTTATATACCCCCGACACCGACAGCTAGGTCGGAATTTTCTCCTAGAATTGCGTGTGCTAGAAAGTGGAAAGCACTTCCGCAAGAGCTGAAGTCAAATACGTCTCTCGGCTCCTTTAAAAAGAATGTAAAAAAGTATCTAAAATATATAAAATTTATTTACTAGATTTATTTTATTATTATTATGTTTAGAATTTTTTGATATTAGTGTTATTTATTATATTTTAGTTTGATACTTCAAGGGGTGTGAGCGGAGAAGAAGTTGTGTTAAATTTATTGTTATTTGATGGCAGTTCGGGGTGATTGGGGAGGACAGGAGGCCACGCTGTATTTAGAGTGTGCTATTATTACGGGTTCAAACGTGCATCAATGCACAAGGAATTGAGTTAAGTGTATTTTTATATTTTTTTTGGATTAAAACCCATATTGAACTTGAACTTGGATGCGTGTCTGTTTTTTTCCCCATGGCGTGATCGTATCGACCCATTGGTCCTAGAATATCGTGGGAGGGCTCATTCGAACGGAAATTAAAAGTTCTAAGGCCCTTTTTAAGAGACCAAAAAAAATGGAGGGCAACTAGCTCCCCTTCCACGCTAATTTTTCCCCAAAGTCACCCGGTAAAAATTTTGAGATAGTCATTTTGTTCAGCATGGTCGAAAATATAATAACCATGTCTTTTAGGATGACTTAATCCCCCAAAGTCCCCGGGGGGAGGGCTGAAAGTTATGAACTTTACCCTATGTTTACATATAGTATTGGTTATTGGGAAGTATACAGACGTTTTCAGGGGGGATTTTTTCTGGTAGTGGGGGGGGGGTGTGTCAGGGTTATGTGGGAGGATCTTTCCACAGAGGAATTTTTCATGGGTGAAGAGATATTGCTATGAAGGGGGCGCCGGATTTCCCAGCATTATTTAAAAAAACGATCAGAAATTAAATAAAAAAAAACAAACAAGTTTTTCAACTGAAAGTAAGGGGAAACATCAGAACTTAAAACCAACAGAAATTACTACGTACATGATTGGGTTCGCCCCCCCCCCAGTCAATACTTCGCTCTTAAAGTCAGGGATTTTTTAGTACATTCATAAGAGCTATTTATTCTAATTAACGGCCTTTGTGATTAAGGGGTAATTTTTAAAGAATTGGAACAAAATTCAAACTATAGCGTAAAGAGCGAGGTATTGACTAGGGGGTTGAACCCCTTGATATGCGTATTAAAAATGTATGAATATAGAAGTTCGTTACGTAAGTTAATTCGTAAGTTACGTATATTTATTACTAATAAAAATGTTCGTAAATAAAATTAAACAAGTTTCGAGAACGCCATTTAACCAAATAAAAGTAAAATTAATATACAAATTTTCTTTTAATTTTTCATGTACGGTGAGCCAAAGTCAAAACCAGTATTAGTTCAAAGATATTCAAAAATTTAAAAAAAAGTTGTTTTAACTGAAAGTAAAGAGCGACATTAAAACTTAAAACAAACAGAAATTATTCCGTGTTTCTCACAACTCTATTTTTTAAAATAATAAAAAACTTTAGCGTAAAGAGTGTGGCGTTGTGATGGGGAACGCCCCTTACATATACGGAATATTTTCTTTTGGTTTTATGTTTTAATGTCGCTCCTTACTTTCAGTTAAAAAAAAACTTTTTTTATTTTTATTTAATCATATTTAGAGACATAGGATGTCTCATAGGATGGTAAGCGCCTGGTAAACGATTAGCCTTTTAAAAAGCTTTACATAAAATGAAAGCTGGAAATGCCATTGACTATCATATTTTTATTCAGTTCCCCTTTCATTTTTATTCAGTTTCCCCTTTACACAGTTTCCCCTTCTTCTTTTAGTTTTAACGTTTGTTTTAAATCTGGTTTCTTATATTGTCCTATGGACTTTTATCTTATTTTTTTATTAATTTATTCTGCACTGAAGACGGTCGAGCGGAGGTCTTGACTGAAATATTTGCATAGCTCTCATCTATTTTTTATTGGCCTCCTATCATCTATTCTATTATAATCATCTATTATTATCCTCCTTTTCTCTTCTTTACGATATTTTTGCCGTTTTGTCAACGCACCCTCTACGTTTTTTAAGACCACACTGTTCTTCTCTTAAAACTTTATCTACAGCGTCTCTAATTCATTCTTATATCCTTTCTTATAGAGGGATTTAATTAGAGTGTTCCTAAAATTTCTATGAACTTCCTCTGTTTCAAAAATCATATTCATATTCTTCAGTAATTTATCTCTAATTTCCTAACCCATCTTTCTGCAAAAATAAGGGTGTTACAAACCCTTCTGGGCCCATATAGATAGCGAGCCCAAATATTGCCCTCTAGACGAAGGGAGGCTAGTTAGTATATTGAGTCCACAGTTCATATAATTATCCAGTATGATCATTCTCTATCTCACCCATTATAAAAACCCGGACCGGGGTGCGAGTGCTCCAGAGAACGTTTTTGCAGATATAAACATAGGCGAAGTCAGATTAGCGGGAATGCAGGTTAGTGTGTTGTCGATTGTTTCCATCAACGTGCATTGAAACAATCGGAAACAGACTAACCCGCATTCCCGCTAATGCAGAAATAAGTGGGAGGAGCTTTTTGTTCGCACCGAGAACGAAGACCAGAAATGATCTGCGATAAGCTTACTGGTATATTCTGTCTACTGTGATTGAGTCATACCCGTCTCTCAGTCTTGTTCTAAATTACTCAGAGCTCTTTAAATTTGGCGCAATCCTTCCTCTCGCGATGATTCATAAACCTTTAATCTTTGTCTGAAACTGTGGGATACCGTGTAGAAATGAATTAAGTCTTTAAGAAATCATTCAGGTCAAATGAAGCGTACAAATACTCAGAGTCAATGTGCCAGCGCTGATTTAGTAAAGAGCAAGAGGAGTGCCATATTTTATTTATTTGTTCATTTTTTCCATTTTTGTCCATTTTATTTTGTTTTTGTTTTTTATTTTGTTTGTTTTTGTCCAGTTTTTCCATTTTTGTCCATTTTTGTCCATAATTTATTTATTTGTGCTATTTATTTCCGGTCACCTTGTATTGAAGGGGTTAATGTATAAACTCGGGAGGGGTTCACTCAGTCAAAAATTTAAAGTCCTCTTTAAGGACTGGAAGTGATCGACGGGAAATCAGTCCTTTGTCCTTTTTCGTGGAAATCAGGTCCTTTGTCCTTTTTTGCCACTGGGCACCTTTTTATTTCTCCTTGGGACGAGATAAAAATTTACAAAAATAGTAGAGACAGTCTTGAGGCCTTGCTGCTACTGTAGTTTTCAAAAAAGAAGGGTAATACATTTAACCATTTTAAACCTCTGGAAAAAAGTCGAATCATTTAACGTTTCATATCCTCCCAATCCTCTAACACCCTCAGTAATTTACCACCCTTGTATATCTTTGGTCTAAAATTACAAAAAAAATAAACCGACTATTCACAGAGAGAATTTAAAAAATCTATCAAACAGTTCAACCCGGCTCAATGGTAACCGAAACTCTAGTGACCCAGTGGTCCTAGAATATCGTGGGAGGGCTCATTAGAACAGAAATTAAAAGTTCAAGTGCCCTTTTTAAGTGACTAAAAAAAATTAAGGGCAACTAGGCCCCCTCCCACGCTCATTTTTTCCCAAAGTCACCCGATCAAAATTTTGAGATGGCCATTTTGTTCAGCATGGTCGAAAATATGATAACTAGGTCTTTTAGGATGACTTAATCCCCCCAAAGTCCCCGGGGGGAGGGCTGAAAGTTATGAACTTTACCCAATGTTAATATAGTATTGGTTATTGGGAAGTATACAGACGTTTTCAGAGGGGATTTTTTCTGGTAGTGGGGTGGGTGGTTCAGGGGTTATGAGGGAGGATCTTTTCATGAAGGAGGTTTTCACGGGGGAAGGGACATTGCTATGAAGGGGGTGCCCGATTTCCCAGTAATATTTAAAAAAAGATAAGAAATTAAATTAAAAAAAACAAGTTTTTCAACCTAAAGTAAGGAGCAACATCAAAAATTAAAACAAACAGAAAATATTACGTATATGATTGGGTTCACCCCCTAGTCAGTACCTCCCTCTTCAAGCCAAAGATTTGTTAGTACTTTCATAAGAGCTATTTATTCTAATTAACGGCCTTTGATATTAAGGGGTCATTTTTAAAGAATCGGAACAAAATTTGAACTTTAGCTTAAAGAGCAAGGTATTGACTAGGGGGCAAACCCCCTAATATACGTATTAAAAATATACGAATATAGAAGTTACGTAAGTTAATTCGTAAGTTACGTATATTTATTACTAATAAAAACGTTCGTAAATGAAATTAAACAAGTTTCGAGAAAGCCATTTAACCAAATAAAAGTAAAATTAATATGCAAATTTGGTTTTAATTATTCATGTGCGGTGAGCCAAAATCAAACCCTGCATTAATGCAAAAAGGTTCAAAAATTAAATAAAAGCCAAGTTTTTTTTAACTGAAAGTAAGGAGTGACGTTAAAACTTAAAACGAACAGAAATTATTCCGTATATGATAGGGGCTTTCCCCTCCTCAACGCCTCGCTCTTTACGCTAAAGTCTGACTTTCTCACAACTCTGTTTTTTTAAACAATAAAAAAATTTAGCATAAAGAGCGAGGCGTTGAGGAGGGCACAGCCCCTTTCATATACGGAATAATATCTGTTGGTTTTAAGTTTTAACGTCGTTCCTTACTTTCATTTAAAAAAAACTTTTTTTTTAATTTAATACACCTTAAGAACGTTTTTAGTTATAATATATTTGTCTTTTTGAAAGACATCGAATAAATTTGAGCCTTGTTGCCTGCTGCAACCCCAACCCTTTTATAATTCAACACCCTTGTGTTTTTGATCCAAAATTATCAAAAAATTCGTGGTACCGAACTGTAAGTAAGTAGCGACCCGGCTCAATAGTAACCGAAACTCTTAAAAACGAAATTTTGATACCAATAGACACATCAAAAGAATCAGATTTTAATGCTGATTTTAAATATATAAGTTTTTTCAAGTTTAGTCCTACCCATCAAGAGTTACTAGCCTGGGAATATTTGCCTGATTTTTGAAAAAAGGGAGAACCCCCCCCCCCTAAAAGTTATAGAACCTTAATGAAAATGACACCATCAGATTCAGGGTATCAGAGAATCCTACTATTGAGATTTCAAGCACCTGTCTGCAAAAATGTGAATTGTTTAGTACTTTCATAAGAGCTATTTATTCTAATTAACGGCCTTTGTGATTTAGGGTCATTTTCAAAGAATTAGAACAAAATTCGAACTTTTGTGTCAAGAGCGAGGTATTAACTAGGGGGCGAACTCCCCAATATACGTATTAAAAATATATGAATATAGATGTTCGTTACGTAAGTTAATTCGTAAGTTACGTATATTTATTACTAATAAAAACGTTCGTAAATAAAATTAAACAAGTTTCGAGAAAGCCATTTAACCAAATAAAAATAAAATTAATACGCAAATTTGGTTTTAATTATTCATGTACGGTGAGCAAAGATCAAAACCTGCGTTAATTCAAAAACGTTAAAAAATTAGATTAAAAAAACAAGTTTTTTTTAACTGAAAGTAAGGAGTGACGTTAAAACTTAAAAAGAACAGAAATTATTCCGTATATGATAGGGGCTTTCCCCTCCTCAACGCCTCGCTCTTTACGCTAAAGTCTGACTTTCTCACAACTCTGTTTTTTAAACAATAAAAAACTTTAGCATAAAGAGCAAGGAGTTAAGGAGGGGACCACCCCTTTCATATACGGAATAATTTCTTTTCATTTTAAGCTTTAATGTCGCTCCTTACTTTCATTTTAAAAAAACTTTTTTTTTAATTTAATACAACTTAAGAACGTTTTTAGTTATAATATATTTGTCTTTTTGAAAGACATTGAATAAATTTGAGCCTTGTTGCCTGCTGCAACCCCAACCCGTTTATAATTCAACACCCTTGTGTTTTTGATCCAAAATTATCAAACAGTTCGTGGTAACGAACTGTAAGTAAGGAGCGACCCGGCTCAATAGTAATCGAAACTCTAAAAAACGAAATTTTGATACCAATAGACACATCAAAAGAATCAGATTTTAATGCTGATTTTAAATATATAAGTTTTTTCAAGTTTAGTCCTACCCATCAAGAGTTACTAGCCTGGGAATATTTGCCTGATTTTTGAAAAAAGGGAGAACCCCCCCCCCTAAAAGTTATAGAACCTTAATGAAAATGACACCATCAGATTCAGGGTATCAGAGAATCCTACTATTGAGATTTCAAGCACCTGTCTGCAAAAATGTGAATTGTTTAGTACTTTCATAAGAGCTATTTATTCTAATTAACGGCCTTTGTGATTTAGGGTCATTTTCAAAGAATTAGAACAAAATTCGAACTTTTGTGTCAAGAGCGAGGTATTAACTAGGGGGCGAACTCCCCAATATACGTATTAAAAATATATGGATATAGATGTTCGTTGCGTAAGTTAATTCGTAAGTTACGTAAATAAAATTTGCACGTTCGTAAATAAAATTAAACAAGTTTCGAGAAAGCCATTTAACCAAATAAAAGTAAAATTAATGCGCAAATTTGGTTTTAATTATTAATGTACGGTGAGCAAAAATCAAAACCTGCATTAATTCAAAAACGTTCAAAAATTAGATTAAAAAAACAAGTTTTTTTTAACTGAAAGTAAGGAGTGACGTTAAAACTTAAAACGAACAGAAATTATTCCGTATTTAAAAGGGGCCGTCCCCTCCTCAACGCCTCGCTCTGTACGCTAAAGTTTCTTAATGTTTTAAAAAAAATAGATTTTTGAGAAAGAGTTAAACTTTACCGCAAAGAGCGAGGCGTTGAGGAGGGGACAGCCCCTTTCATATACGGAATAATTTCTGTTCGTTTTAAGTTTTTACGTCGCTTCTTACTTTCAGTTAAAAAAAAACTTGTTTCTTTTATTTAATAAGAATAAGAAACCAAATGCAGTACCAGACAATTACTGAAAATTCCAAAATTTTAGGGACTTTTTCTGCCCGTGAAGCAACTACAAAAATTCAAAATACTCAAAATTAAGTAAGACTGCAAAATAGGTATAACAAAAAGCCGTTCATTATTTTCTTAGAGAGTAGCAGCGACCACTATTTTCGGTTGTAAAACACACCTGTTTATTTTGCAATTAAACCAGTTTGCAACATTATAATATTCATTGAATAATGTCTTATTCTTTTTTGTAGAAAATACTTCATATATAAACAAAAATATTCGCGATTAAGTATCAGTTCACTTTCAATTGGGAAGAACAATGAACATGACCACTGGATTCGAAATGGTTGGTAGAAAGAAGAACTTAAACCAATTTGTCATGGAAAATAAAGAAGTTTTGAGACCAGCCTTCTGCACAAAGATGATGTAAGTACTCATTTTATTCTTTAACTCCACATTTACCGGTCCTTTGCAAAAATAGGTCTCATACACAATAATGTTACGGGGTGAAAAAACCTTGTACCCACATTTTTAGCGATAATTTCATTAATGTATTTCTGTGTAGCTGGGTTTAATTGATGGGTTTGTTCATTCTAAACCTGTTTGTGCATTATACTTCAAAATTGATAGTCCTTACTAAAAACCTCGTTTTTCTATCAAGTTTTTCTTTTGTATAGTATAATACATTTTTTTTGTATTTTGTGTAGTATAAATAATTTTGTATAGTACAACCACTCTTTTTGCAAAATATCCTTCTTGCAAAAAGATTCACCCTGTCCACCGATGAAAGGGTTTATTTCACTTTGTCTACTAAACCGTTTCTACCAACAGTAAATTTAGGGATTTTAAACTTAAGGAAGGGAAAGCCTTAGCCTTGGTTACACTTACACTAACAGACTTGCGGCTCAGGAACTTTCAGGATCAAAAAAAAAAAAAAAAAAAAAAAAAAAAAAAAAATATTACTAGTGATCTGAGAACATGGAAACTAAACTAATGGCTTAAATAGAACATGAAATATATCCTCCAGTCTACATTTCAAATTTTGCAAATCGATGCATGTCTAAAGTAACAAGGGCATCGAAATAAAAATATTGTTTTGCGCCTTGGACCTTAATTCTTTTTATACCGAAAAATTTCAATTTTCTAAGGTGCCTCTTTCAACCCTAGGAAGCTTTTAGGACAGAACCATATTTTGCCAGTGTTTTCAGGTTGAACCGTAAAATAAATAGGAAAAAGTTATCACTTAAGTTTGACGACGGTTCTTTTCCCATAAAAATTCAAATAATAGCAACGCGTTGAATTACAAGACAACAATACATTCAAAGAAAATTTACGCCTTCTTAAGCTCTTTAGTGCCACATGCTTTTAGATTATTTTTGGCTGATTTTTCACCACCGTTTCTTTTTTTTTAATCTCGTGGTTGCTATTACGTAAACCCTGCGTAACTGCATATGCAGGGTTTTTTTTTTTTTTTTTTTTTTTTTTTTTTTTTTATAAAATTGAATTTGCGATTTTTTCTAATTTTTAAGATGTATCTGGTTGCGAAAATTTCCACTTGACCAATCTAAACAATCCGATTTGTTAAAATTGTGGCATAATTAATTAAAGGAAGACAAAACTCTACGAAAATTTTTCCAAAGGCTCTCGGAAATACTTTTATAGTGCATCATAGGCAGCGCAATAGCGCTTCCTATGTTATAACCCATGTGGGCACAATATAATATTTATTTTGTTTCTTTTGGTTTTTGTTTTTTTTAGACCAGGGTACTCTTTGCTACCCCCATGCCTTCTCAAGACCAGAACATAATTTGCACATTACTGAAAAGAAACATTTTAAACGCTTTTCATTTTTTTACTTTAATAGATAAAAAATTATTAAACTTCAAGGAGTAAATATGTTTATTAAACTGACAATACATGGTCATTTGTTTTTTTCTTCCGTAAAGTGCAAATTATGTTCTGGTCTTGAGGAAGCATGGATGTTGTTAGCCATACTTATGTTAATTTTTGCTTGTTTTGAGTTTGACTTGGTTATTTATTGTAGTTTCTGTTCTTTTTTGGGTTTCGTTCATTTATTGGTGGTGATCTGTGGTAATTTTAAGCTAGGAAGTTTTTCTCACTTTATTTCTACTCATTTTTGGTTTCATGGAGCTCTTTACTTTTCTTAGCGAACTTTGTTTTGTCGATAAAGTTTTTTTAATTAATCCGTAAACTCAACTATAGACGCTTGCTTTCTTTTTTAAATGCTTTCTTTTTTAAATGCTTTCTTTTTTAAATCTGTTTCTACAGAAACCTTCACGCTCATGTTTTCGTTCAAGAAATTATGGAAACATTAAATACGTTCTAACATTATCGTTACAACTTTTAGAATACCAAGCCCTTAAAGAGTTAAATAATTTTGATTTAGCTCCAAAATTCTCTGGCATATTTTGATTTTATTAAGAACATTTTTGAGCAACCAAAAAGTACTAAGGACCTGTGGCGTCAATTGGAGGGGGACATTTACTTCCCTTGATTTATCCCAGCATTTTGAAATTACCTTTTTTGGATCGTTTTGATTCAAAGCTTGGTATTCCCTTGGGAAAAATTAGAAAATTAAAAAATTGCCCTCCCCCTTAAATTTTGACATTCACATCCCCCCCCCAAAAAAAGAAGGCTGTGACTTGAAACCAATGAAAAAGATATCAAAATAAAACTTGTTTCGGTTCTTTGGACACAACTTACAGTCTATTCATCCCTCAAAACCACAGTTGCCGAAGATTATTTTTTTGGTTATTTCAAAATAATGAAGGCTTTTGAGCAGTATTTCATTTTCGTCAGTTTTGCCACGTTGAAGCTCGAGAATTAATAAGAAAACCTTACCAATTAGATCTGACAAGCTGTTTGGTTTCATATATTTTTAGCTAATATTTTGCCGATTTTTCACTCTACGTTTCTTCTTTTTTTTTAAATTTGGCAGCCGCAACTACCTAAAACTTCACAACTTCATTTGGAGGTCTTTTTCGAAACCAAAAAACATCCCCAGTTTTTCTGAACTTTTAAAATATAAATGGCTGTGTAAATTTCCAATAAACCAAACCAAACTATCAGATTTTATTTTCACTGTCCTTAATATATCATAGAAAAATATATTGAAACTATAATCTTTAACTTTCAACGGTTCAGGGATTCTTTGAAACCCTGTTGTACTGAGCATGTCATATCTTGTCGACTTTCTCTTGAGTGATTTCTTATTTTTTTTTGTTTGGTTGCTGTTTTGGGGGTTGTAATAAGAAACATGTTAAGAATCAGTGTGATTATTTCAGTGGTTGTTAACTGACGTGTTTTACCAGGTTGAGGAGATTATGAGCCACGCAATTTTCTTTGACTTTATTTTTGGTCTCCTAATTTTTTTCTATTTTGTTATCAGCATTAATTTGTTTACTTATTTTCTGTTTTGGTTGATTCAAATGTATGCTTTATTGAATTGAATTTGGATTGGATTAAACTTTATTAAACAAAAAAAGCAACACAGTTTAATTATTTGACAAGTAGCCGTTCAAGAAGAAATTAAGCTCAAATGCTTTGATCATGTGATGATATGCTTTATATATCTCTTAATATTATTATAACAATGAAGCTATATTTTTGTTTTTAAAATCGCTTTTTACAATGTTTTTACAATCGCCTAAAAACGAAGCTTTTTTCAAGTACTAAAAACCTTTAGCGTAAAGAGCGAGGTGTTGTGGAGGAGTAACCCCCACATATACGTAAACATGTCTGTTCGTTTTAATTTTCGATGTTGCTCCTTACTTTCAGTTGAGAAACTAGTTTTTTTTATTTAATTCTGAATTAAGGATGGCTTCCTACGTAACGCTTTACGCTGAATCGATCGGTGTATATCGAGTTAATGTATCTCCTATGGTTGCCTGGATTGGCAATTCAGTTCTACAGTGTATTCACTGTTTCATTTGACTTTTCAAATCCGAAAAAGTGCATCTGAATCGGAAAAACTGTTTTGGAGTTACTTAAATGAGCTTATTTACGAGTTTAAGTTTACGGGCCTGAGTGTTTAACGTAATTAATTAAAAACAACTTTCCGAAAAATAAGTTTTTCAAAGAGAAGTAAAGACCATTTTAAACTTAAGCTCAGCAGATAAAAATACAAGTTAAAATTAAAACTCAAAACGACCCGAAATTACTATTAAAGAATAAATGAAACCCAAAACGGACAGAAATTAAATAAACAATCATAGCAAAAAACATACAACAAGTAATAATATAAATGAATAAATAGATCTTAAAGCGAGTAATGCTTCGATTGAATATCAAAATCAAGCTTAAGAGACAAAAAAACATTTTGCTATTGAATTATAAATGAAACTTAAAACGAACAGAAATTAAATAAACAATCAATGCAAACAAACATACCATAGATATTAATGTAAATATAAAAATATGAAACTTAATATGAAAAATATGAATCCTAATCTGAAACTTGTTTTGATTACATAAACATTAAACATGGTTTAAAGTCTCTTAGCCCATGAAAATTTGCATAATTTTAGAAATAGGACTGAAACTCTCCCTAAAAGGGTGCGTTTTTGATAAAAATAATAAAATGAAATTCAATATATACGAGAGCTCTAAAGGTACTATCTACAAAAATGTAAAATTTCTCCTTTTTCTTATAAAATGAATGAATATTTAGATGATTACAGGTCTCATTGATTTCCCTTAATTTGGAAGTATATATATAGTTAAAATTTAGGTATCCCTTTAGACAATTCAGGAATTGCAAACAGATAAAACTGTACGGTAAAATAGCTTATGATTCCATAGGATAAATTTCAAGGAGACCTTGCGTATGAATTAATTTTACATCTTTTATGTTTACATCTTTACATCTTTTAATTAATTTTACATCTTTTACATTTTACATTTTTAAATTAATTTCACATCGTTTAATTTTACATTTTTTAATTTAAATCTTACTCAGGTATGAAGGTCAATTGAAAGTTTACTGTGTTGGAGGTCCAAGACTACGCAAAGACTACCGCATAACCAACTGTGACCAGTTTTTCTATATGAAGAGTGGAGATATGGATCTATATGTGATGGAAAAAGGGATCCCCCGCAAGATCACTATCAAACAAGGAGAGGTTAGTAAGAATAAAATGAAAGC
This sequence comes from Artemia sp. Qi Xiang Cuo, assembly GCF_049724085.1. Lineage (NCBI taxonomy): Eukaryota > Metazoa > Arthropoda > Branchiopoda > Anostraca > Artemiidae > Artemia > Artemia sp. Qi Xiang Cuo. Next base: position 5,838,868 of record NC_142802.1, on the reverse strand, counting down.
ATTGTGCTATAATTCAGAATAACAAAACTTAATAAAGAATAGTTTTACGTGGCTTGTTGCTTTAAGGCTATAAAAATATGTTTGGTATTTAAGGCGATTTGCTAAGATACTTTAAGTTAATTTTCTCTTTAAATTCTGATGCTAATGACTTAGCCAAGAAAGCATTTGCCTCTAATCGTTAAATTTTATTGTATTTAATAAATATATATATTTATTAATTGTGCTACTGCTAAACTTTATGTATATAAGCTATTTATCCTTTTATATGATTTGGGACAAGGTCACCAATGTTGCCTCTATCTGCAGTTAAATTTTTGCTCAATAGCTGAATAAAAATAATTCAATTCCTCGTGCTTAAAAACTGGGATGATTGTCATTTTAAGATTACATTTATCTTGTCGATCTTCATTGTCTCGTAATTTTAGGTGTTTCTTTTGCCTGCAAGGATACCAATGTCTCCTCAACGTTACTCAAATACTGTTGGTCTTCGCGTAGAGAGAAGCAGAACTAGACAGGAACTGGACTGCATTAGGTAAGTGTTTCATTTATTAGATACATTTCTCAAACAATTCAAGCCATACAGGTGGGAAAGTCACTTATTTGAACCGAGGTCAAGTTAAACTCCGTCTAAGTTGGTGTATTAGGTGTATATCTTGTGACGGCATAGTGAATCGGGCCATGCGTTTAAGCCGATGGTACTCAGGTTCGACTTTTACCGTCACAGGGATATCTATTCATATTTTTAAGAGCCGTCCTATCCAAATGGTTGGCGCGCTAGGCTTAGAATCCATTGCCCAGAGGTTAGAGTCCTGGACAGAGGTTAGAGGACAGAGGTTAGAGTCCTGCTATCGCTGGTTATTTTGTTTGGAACTTTGGTCAGTGGCGTGACTCTACAAGGTCAGCCAGAGTCAACCCAGCTCTAAATGGGTACCTGGAGAAATCTGAGGAAGACGAACAGGAAGGATGTGTGAAAGGATGATAGCTTGCTCATCCTGGCCGAAGGGCCACGAAATGGAGATCAGCACCGCCGGTAGAGACTGCAAAGTCCATTGCTGTATTCTTTACCTTTTTTAAGTTGGTGTATTGTTTTTTATTTATTTTTTTTTAATTGGGAAATAATGATTATAAGGATATTTCGATTTTGGGGAATTACATGAAAAAGGCAAATAACCCCAATATAACTAATCTAGAATACTTTTTCTTTTTCTATTATTCCTCTCAGCATCAAACCAATACCTGATGGCCATTAAATAAAAAAAAAAGATTTTTTTAACTGATAGTAAGGAGCGACATTAAAACTTAAAACGAACAGAAATTATTCCGTATATGAAAGGCGCTGTCCCCTCCTCAACGCCTCGCTCTTTACGCTAAAGTTTGACTCTGTCTCACAACTTTATTTTTTAAAAAAATAAAAACTTTAGCGTAACGAGCGTGGCGTTGAGGAAGGGAAAGCCCCGTTCATATACGGACTAATTTCTGTTCGTTTTAAGTTTTAATGGCGCTCCTTACTTTCAGTTCAAAACACTTGTTTTTTTTTATTTAATTTTGGAACGTTTTTGAATAAACGCAGGTTTTGATCTTGGCTCACCATATATGAATAATTATAACAAAAAATTCATATTAATTTACTTTTATTTTGTTAAATGGCTTTCTCGAAACTTGTTTCATTTTATTTACGAACGTTTTTATTAGTAATAAATATGCGTAACTTACGAATTAACTTACGTAACGAACTTCTATATTCATATATTTTTAATACGTATATTAGGGGGTTCAACCCCTAGTCAATTCCTTGCTCTTTAAACGAAAGTTCGAATTTTCTTCCAATTCTTTAAAAATGACCGCTTAATCACAAACGCCGTTAATTAGAATAAATAGCTCTTATGAAAGTACTATAAAATCTTTGGCTGAAACAGTGAGGTATTGACAAGGGGGTTAACACAATCATATATGTAATATTTTCTGCTCGTTTAAAGTTTTGATGTTGCTGCTGTTGCAGTTGAAAAACTTGTTTTTTTATATTTAATTTCTGATCTTTTTTTAAATAATGCTGGGAAGTCCGGCGTCCCCTTCATAGCAATATCCCTTCCTCCATGACCACTTCCTTCATGGAAAGACCCTCCCACATCACCCCTGACTCCAGGCACTACGCAGGAATTTGTTTCGGGGGGGGGGGCAATTTGTTTCGGGGGGGGGGGGGCAAATCCTTCAAACCCATTATTCTGTGAGAAAAATCAGAAAATTATGGGAAAATGAAAAAATCGTGAGATTTCGGGGGGGGGGGGCGGGCCCGGAGGCCCCCTCCCTGCGTACGTCCCTGCCCGAACCCCCCCTCACTACCAGGAAAAATCTCCCCTGAAAACGTCTGTACTGTATACTTCTCAATAACCAATACTATATGTTAACATTGGGTAAAGTTCATAACTTTCAGCCCTTCTCCTGGGAACTTTGGGGGATTAAGTCATCCTAAAAGACATACTTATAATATTTTCGAACATGCTGAACAAAATGGCTATCTACAAATTTTGATCAGGTGACTTTGGGAAAACAATGAGCGTGGGAGGGGGCATAGCTGCCTTCCTTTTTTTTTGTCACTTTAAAAGGGTACTATAAATTAGAGTTTACATTCTAATGAGCCCTCCCACGATATTCTAGAACCACTGGGTCGATACGATCACCCCTGGGGGAAAAAAAAATAAAAAATAAACACGCACCCGTGATCTTTCTTCTGGCAAAAAATGCAAAATTCCACATTTTTGTAGATATGAGCTTGAAACCTCTACAGTAGGGTTCTCTGATATGCGGAATATGATGGTGTGATTTTCATTAAGGTTCTATAATTATTAGGGGGTCTTTCCCCCTTTTTTCGAAAATCAGCCAAATTTCCTCAGGCGCGTAACTTTTGATGAGTAGGATTAAACTTGATGAAACTTATATATTTGAAATCAGCATTAACATCCAATTCTTTTGATGTTTCTATTTACATCAAAATACTGTTTTTTAGAGTTTCGGTTACCATTGAGCCGGGTCCCAATAACCAATACTATATGTTAACATTGGGTAAAGTTCATAACTTTCAGCCCTCCTCCTGGGGGCTCTGAGGGATCAAGTCATCCTAAAAGACATAGTTATCATATTTACGACCATAATAAACAAAATGGCTATCTCAAAATTTTGATCGGGTGACTTTGGGAAACAAATGAGCGTGGGAGGGGGCCTAGTTGCCCTCCATTTTTTTGGTCACCTAAAAAGGGCAGTAGAACTTTTAATGTCCATTCGAATGAGCCTTCCTACGATATTCTAGGATCACTGGGTCGATACGATCACCCCCGGGGGAAAAAAAAACAAAAAAAACAAAAAAACAAAAAAACACGCATCCGTGATCTTTCTTCTGGCAAAAAAATGGAAAATTCCACATTTTTGTAGATAGGAGCTTGAAACCTCTACAGTAGGGTTCTCTGATACGATGAATACGATGGTGTGATTTTCATTAAGGTTCTATAACTTTTAGGGGGTCTTTCCCCCTTTTTTCGAAAATCAGCCAAATTTTCTCAGACGCGTAACTTTTGATAGGTATGATTAAACTTAATGAAACTTATATATTTGAAATCAGAATTAAAATCTGATTCTTTTGATGTATCTATTGGTATCAAAATTCCGTTTTTTAGAGTTTCGGTTACCATTGAGCCGGGTCGCTCCTTACTTACAGTTCGTTACCACGAACTGTTTGATTTGCTTGGAAATAGAGAAAGGCTTGGTATTTTCTAATTACCTTATAATAATATAAGCTATGGGATTCCAATGATGCAATTTCATTTTGATCGGACGCCAATTTTGAGAGGCTTCCGGCTATTTTTTGGAATTTCCATAAATTTGTTTTAGCATTAAAATTTTACCAATAAGATTAGCCGAACTTTTTGGTTATTCTTATCAAAGATTTGAATCTTTATATACATTAAATAAGACGAGGCGAGATATGATCTCCACAATTTGTGCATAAGCTTCCTAAGATGTAGATTCCCTATGTAGAACAAGCAAAAACTTCCTTGTAACAAGCTTGTAGAACAAGCAGAAGCTACCACATATAGGAGTAGGGTAAACACCCCCATGGGCCTTCTAAAGACAAAAAAAAAAAAATAACTTGCACCTTACTGAAAACAATTTTTGTTCTGAACTATGTGTTTTAACTTTTCGCAACATGAAAAATCACCATAATAATCAAGATTACTGAAAAGAACAAATAATTGTGGATTGACAGTTAAATACATAACAATATCCATTATGTAAAGTCTCAACAATTTTTATTTATTATAGTTATCAATGAGAAAACGTTTAGAATGTATTTTGTTTTCAGTAAAGTGCATGCTGTTGGTCTTTAGAAGGCACAGGGGGCATTAGCCCTACTTCTCTTGGTGGTAGTTGCTGCTCGTTTTAATTGTGACTTGGTTTATTAATGTAATCTCTTTTCGTTTTGGGTTTTATTTATCTATTGACAGCGATTTATGGTTGTTTTTACGCTTGACATATTATTTGAATTTATTTCTGGTCATCTTTGGTTTATTGCAGCTTTTTACTTTTTTTGAAAAGCTTCTTTTTTCGAAAAATTTTTAAAGTTAGCTTCTGTTTATTTTTTATTGAAATAGTCTTCTTCATTGGTTAAGAAAACAGTACTTTAAAACTGTTTGGTTTTTTCTCTCTAGGAATCTGAATTTTGGTTTACTATCTCTAAACTGGACAAGTTTTATAAAATATTTCAATAATAGCTGTACCATAGTTCTTTGGATATATTGCTAAGGCCAATAATATGTAAATAAATGGAATGAAAATCTGCATAGCCTTTGGGTTCTACAGGTCTGACGGAAATCTACCACCCCCCTACCATGTTACAAACTTGAGTATAGGTAAGTATTAATCAAGCATCCTCCTTCAGATGCTCTGAAAGTTTCAACTTAATGCTCTAAACTCTTCCTGGAATATCGCTGATACACCCTTTTGGAAACCATAGATGCGCATAGTGTGTTTTAATATAGTTCAATTTCCCACTGGACATATTCTGACAGTTTTAACTTAATACCCTGAGATATCACAGATACGTCTTTTTGGCAAAATTGGGTGTACATAGTGTCTTTTGATTTGTTTCAAGATTCCCGGAAACATGACCTGAAGGTCCTACGCAATGCCCTTAACTCTCCCTTGGATATTTCACAAACCCCCTTTGGATAATCTGGATGCACATAGCTTCTTTTGGTCTAGTTTTAAATCCTTTACTTTCAAATTCCTCAACTAACATAACAGGGATAAAAAGTTAAAAGGCAGTAAACTGGTTATTAAAGGAAACACAAGCCTGTCACAGTTTAGACTGACCGGTTCTTTACACTCCTCTACTTGATGCACATTTCGGAATATCTTTACATGTCATTCTTCTGCCACACCAAACCTTTTTAATTCTCAAATGAAATACTTTACGTTAAACACGGCACACACCCTGTCACATGTGACGAGTGCCAACTGTTTTGCATGATTTTTTGAATGGACACCCCTTCGGTTGGGACAGAACATACTGAGCACTAAGCATACTAAGCACTAATTGTAAAGTGCTTAGCTAAATGGCTGGCAGCTACACCCTATAATCTTTATTTACATTTCTTAATTGGTCCTTAACTACACCGTTGAACACATAAAATATCGCCCAAGATAGGCTTTAGACAAATGATACACCCTAAGTATTTCTAGTTCACTGACAGCGTTGCTCGATATTGATGCACCCTATGTACCTTTAGATTACACACTGCGCAACTCAATTTTCAGCTGCTCACTGTCTCCTTAATTACATCCTTTGAACCAAAAAAAGTGTTGATGAGTTAAAAATAAGTGATACACCCGATGTACATATAAATCATAGGTAAAAACCAAAATTTTTATTTACACACCGCGATTTTAAAGAATTATACTTTAACTGAATACTTAAACAAAAAATATACCCCCCATGATAAGCTTAAAACAAGTAATGACCCTATATAGTGAGCGCAGCAGCATTTGGTTGAATATTTAGCGTTGTTAGTTAGTCTAAAATATTTACAGATTTTACACGAGGGACAATTCTGATGTTCTTTATGAAAGATGGTTCAAATTTACCGAACCAAAAGAGATTCAACCTGTGATTGACGATTTCTTTGCATCCGAAGAATCAAAAATAGGTAAGTTCTATATTAATGAATATTTTATCAACTAGAAGAGCTCATAGGACTCAGTTGACGAGAGTTAATTTATTCGATTGTGTGTTTTATTTTGTCTCTCTTTTTCATTCGTAGTTTCTCTTTGCTCTATTTCTTGCTTCTACTGGTAAAATTAAATATGTCATCAGTTGACGTTATAATCAATAATAAGTAAATTATTTATATCAAAGGTTCTACGAACTACAGGAACAGGCTAGAGTTACAAAAATATTTTGATATTGATCTGTCTAAGGATAACATTTTTTTTTCGAAATAATTTTGTTATTTGATCATCAGCTCATAGCGTTCATAAGCTTTGGTTGTGAAAATCCAACAAAAAAATAATCCTGCCCGTAATGAGAGAAGAGCATCAAAAAACAAACTGTGAACAGTTTTTCTGTTGAATTCTTTATTTAATTGATTTATATTTAATGTTTTTATAAATTAATTTAACATAATCTTTTATTTCCTGTAAAAAAAACAAAAAATGTAAACCGTAACTACATTTGTTTTGTGAAAAGATACAAATTTTTGTACTGATTTGAAATGTCTAGCCGCAATTTGTCTAAAAACAGTAATATCTTTAAAAACGGACTTTTGAAGTATGTAATTTGCAGCTTTTTTGGTGTTTCCCTGAGAATTTTTATAATCAAAATGGTTTGATTAAACCGCTAATTACTTTCTTGATGCAAGATCAAGAAATCATGCCCTCCGACACTCTTTAGAATACCAAAACTTCAGCTTCAATACAATTTATGACTCTTATAGCTACAGTTAAAACTTAAATGAACAGAAATAATTCCATATATGAAAGGGGCTGTTAGATACATTCTTTATTTAATTGATTTCTATTTAATGTTTTTCTAAATTAATTTAACATAATCTTTTATTTCCTGTAAAAAAAAAAAAATTTAAACCGTAACTACATTTGTTTTGTGAAAAGATACAAATTTTTGTACTGATTTTAAATGTCAAGCCGCAATTTGTCTAAAAACAGTAATATCTTTAAAAACGGACTTTTGAAGTATGTAATTTGCAGCTTTTTTGGTGTTTCCCTGAGAATTTTTATAATCAAAATGGTTTGATTAAACCTCTAATTACTTTCTTGATGCAAGATCAAGAAATCATGCCCTCCGACACTCTTTAGAATACCAAAACTTCAGCTTCAATACAATTTATGACTCTTATAGCTACAGTTAAAACTTAAATGAACAGAAATAATTCCATATATGAAAGGGGCTGTCCCCTCATCAACGCCCAGCTCTTTACGCTAAAGTTTTTGTTATTTTAAAAAGTAGATTTTTGACAGAGGCAATCTTTAGCGTAAAGAGCGGGGTTTCGATGAAGGGACAGCCCCTTTCATATATGGAATAATTTCTGTTCGTCCTCAGTTTTAATGTTGATCCTTACTTTCAGTTGAAAAACTTTTTTTTCTTTAATTCTGACTGTTTTTTAAATAATGCCAAGAAATCTTGCTACTTTTCCACTGAATAATCCATCTTCCCCAAGGATTTATTCTCTAGACAATTCAATCCTGGTAAAAATTTACCCTGGGCAAATTACCCTTAACATCTCCATGTGTAAAATTGAGTAGGCAATGAGAAAGCAAGACATAAGAATAATTTTGTATAGGAATCCTGGCATATTCCCCCAGTGTAAAATTTTTCCGGAAAAGTTTCCTTCTGGAAACCTCCCTCCCCATGAAAAATTATCCCCGTGGAATATCTCACCAGTAGAAAATTCCCCCCCCCTCACAAAAAAATGTATGCATACTTCCCAATAATAAACATTATACCTAAGCAATCGCTAAAATTTGTTACTTAAATACTTTTCCCCAGAGGCCGTGGGGGGGGGGTCCTGATATCTCCAAAGGCCAATTTATTTGACCTTTTGACTATGCCGAACTAGATGGTATCTTAAAATTTTGATCGGACAATTTTGAGGAAAAAGGGGGCATGGGAGGGGGTCTGGTTGTCCTCCAGTTTTTTTGGTCACCTAAAAAGGGCACTAAAATTTTTAATTTCCGTTAGAATGAGCTCTTTTATGATATTCTAGGAGCACTGGGTCGATAAGATCACCCCTGGGAAAAACAAACAAATAAACACGAATCCGTGATCTTTCTTCTGGCAAAAAATACAAAATTCCACATTTTGTCAGATAAGCGCTTGAAACCTCTTTAGCAGGGTACTCTGATATACTGAATCTGATGGTGTGATTTTCATAAGGATTCTGTGACTTTCAGGGAGGTTTTCCTTATTTTTTTCAAAAAATTAGGCAAATTTTCTCAGGCTCGTAGCCTTTATTGGGTAAGACTAAACTTAATGAAACTTATATATTTGAAATCAGCATGAAACTCTTTTGATATATCTATTGGTATCAAAATTCCGTTTTTTAGAGTCTCGGTTGCTATTGAGTCGGGTCGCTCCTTACGTACAGTTCGTTACCACGAACTGTTTGATTGACCAGTCTCTTGGTTCTTATTGTCAGAGGTCTTTCCATGATACATTGTGTTCAAACTAAGAGTTTAGGGGAGTCGCAAATTAGATTTTATACATATAATTGACCAAGAAACGAGATAACTAAAGAACACGACATTAACTATTATTATCTAAACAACATAGATGTCTACACTTAAATTTACAATGAACTGAAAACCTTTTTTGTCACACCATATTTAAAATTAGATTAAGGCTCTACACTATAAAATTTATCTGACACGGATGTAAAAAATCCGATAAAGGATAATCGAAAATTTTACAGCGTACAACAATATATCGCTGTTAAGCCTAAATATCTTATCTGAAATTTTCACACTTCTGAGGTAATTTCTGAAAATCTTTACTAAGCTATTCTCTAAGTGAGGATTTGCAAGATAATATAGAACAGTTTAGGTAGTTATTTCAGAACTTTGAAAATTTAAGATCCGACCCTCAGATCTAACAGTAACGAAACGAGAAATGCCAATTGACGGTTGTTTAGTATAATTAAATTTAACACATTGTTGCCTGTAACAAATTTTAACAAACAATTTTAACATTTACATTAAGTTAACATTTAATAAATTTTATAGAATTTATAAAATAGCTTTCATCAAGAGAAGAGTGATCTACCGAAAGTAATTTGTAGAAGATAATTAAGATTACTTTCACAAAAAAACTTCGTTAAATAGTTATCAGATGCTACTAAATCATCTTCTTGGTGACTTCAGCATGTTGTAGGGCCAGGTGTTGGATTTTATTTCAATTTCTCTAAACATTTCTGAAAAATTATTCTTTTCCGGATATTCTAACCTCCTTTTCTGAGGATTGACAGTTCTAAATCTGTGATAACAGAATTTTGGGGAAGGATATGTTTGAACTGATTTCAATCATTCAAGTGATTTTCTTTGTAATGAAAGAAATAGTGTGGCAGCCAGTTTATGACTTTACCGTTTTGCAGTAAAATTGCAATGTTGGTCCAGAAAGTCTGAGCTGGAATAAAATGATATTTCTCAGATATCGAACCAATTTTGAAATATCAAATTACCTTGAACGAGAACTTATATTTAGAACGTTCTCGTTCTTAGAACGTATATTTAGAACTTTCGTATATAAGAACCTTATCAGTAATCAGACTCATTCTGATAAGATTTAAATGAACCTCATCAGTCAAAACCTTTTCAAACTTCACTTCTCTAATCACAAACCTATAGCAGGTGTTTCAGAAAACAAAACTTATTTCTCAGACATTTATTCTTTTTTTCCTAAGTTCAAGCATCCGATTTAGCAAGTAATGATTTTGACAACACGACCATCGAAGTCTTTATCGATACTGTTTACCATTGAAAAAGTAGTGAGAGACTCATCTCTGTTTTAAGCGATAGCAGTCTCAAAGCAGAACTTTCGTTTTTCTTGCTAAAACGGCACCTTGAGTCTAATCAGAAATATAAGATTATCCACCTTAAAAGTAAGGCCCTATTGGTTTAATTACCAGTGAGACCTTCCTTTTGTCTTACAATTTCATTGATATTTTTGTACGTAAAGAGAAATTTTGTCCCAAAGGTTGTAATAACACTTGCCGAAAAAACAGAACTACATGCACAATGACACTATCAATATTATATTCGGTGTGGTAATTCGATGGCCTGGGCTGTGTCCAACTTTCTGAAGTCTATTTTACGACTGAGCAATCAGATAGATGAATCTAACAAATGTGATATAGTGTAAGATGAAAAAACATTATACGAAAAACAAAGGAACACTATAGTCCATGTATAGACTTTTCAAACCAAGATAGGTTTTCAATATTATATACTATTGCTTCCAACTGTTTATAATTTAAAATCATGCACGTTTTTTAATAACGTCCAAATCAACGTTTAAAAATATTCGTCTAAAACGTCTCAATATTGAAGATAAGATAAGATATTTATTTCAAAAAAATCGCTATCACAAGCCCACAAAGGGCCGAATTCGGACTTTGGAGTCGACAACAAATAATTGGTTACACTAAAAATGCAAAGAATAACAACCAAATATAGAAAACGACAATGAACATCATTTAAAAGTCAATAATTAAAACTGTAAAAAGTCAATTAAAAAATTAAAAAAAAAAACAAAAATTGGTCTAAACTAAACTTAGAGCGAGACATAAATGCATTAAAAACTGGTCAAACTAAACTTAGAACGAGACATAAATGCATTTAAATTAAAAGGGATACTAAGAAAGTGTCAGCAATTAAACTACAGCAAATCAATAAAAGAGTTAAAAACAATAAAAACTGGTCAAGAAAGGGGGGAAGGGCAAGCAAAAGAGCGCAAGAACCTGGGCAGTACCATCAGCTAATAAACAAAAAAGAGGGAAAAAAAGAAACTATTGAGACATTTTATTCATTTTCTCTGTAATGAAGGGGATAAAAGTTCCGTCGTATCTGGAAGTAAAGCAGCGAACGGAGGACAAAGGAGGGATGGGCTCAGAAACAACTCGAGGTGGCCGTATTCTGGATGGGGAGTGACGTTTGGGGAAAATACTTGCCGTCCGAGGGTTTGTTATGGTATTTTTTTGCAAAACGGAGGCACAACGAAACCCTCCTTTGCTCCAGGGTTTTCAGACTAGCTTATTTTTAGGAGCAGAGAGTAAGGCACCTTGCCTTCTTTGAAAATTATTCGCAAGGCCCTTTTTTGAATTGATTCGATTTTTTCCGATTCTTCGCGAGAGATACCAGGGTGCCAAACTGGACAAGCATATTGTAGATGCGGGCGGACAAAAGACGTGTAAATTCTTAAGGAGTGGGAAGGGGGGACGCTGAATTTATTTAGGAGCTTAAGGAGGGCGATAGACACATTAGCTCTATGGATGATGTCTTTAACATGGATATCCCACTTTAAATTTGAAGAAATTGTGACGCCAAGTAGTTTAAATGAGGACATAGAAATTTCAGGAGGGATAGGATTAAGAAAATAGGGCGAGGATTTGAGGAAACAAATGGGCATTATCATGGACTTAGAGGGGTTTACTGTCATGTCTAAGTCTAAGGCCTCGTCTCCAATTTCATTGAGGATACTTATAGGGTCACTTATAAAATTTCTGAAGCCAGTTTCAACAACCGTTAGGTCATCAACAAATTTCTATCGGTCAGGAAATTCCTTTGCGAGATTGTTGATCATTACTGAAAAAAGGAGGGGACCTAGGAGAGTACCTTGGGGTATGCCATTGTGGACAGGGAGAGGATTTGAATAATGATTTTGGTATTTGACAACTTGCGATCTATTTGTTAAGAAGGAGGCAACTAATTTCACCAGTAAATGATCAATATTGAACTCGTTGACAAGTTTCTCAATTAAAATATTGCGGTGAACAAGGTCGAATGCTTTCTGAAGGTCGATGGAAATTAAATTTAGCCAGGAATTAGGCTTTTCAAGGATTTTCCCGATGTGATCAATAAGAGAAACGAGGTAATGGGAAGTAGAGGTGGATTTTAGGTTCCCAAATTGTTTCAAGTCAGTAAGAGGTAGGATTTTTTTCTTTAGCCAATATGCAAGGAATCCTTCATAAAGTTTCGAGAAAATAGGAGTAAGAGTAATAGGACGAACGCCTTCAAAACCAGGCTTTCCGTTTTTCTTTTTCAAAGGGGCTATGAAACCCTGTTTCCAAATTGCAGGAATTTGCCCAGACTCGGTAATCTTGTTAAACAGGAAAGACAAGGGCTTAGACAAGAAATCACCGAAGGCACTAATAAGAGGAAAGGGGATATCCAAAGGACAAATACTTTTCTTTCTTATTTTTTGAATTCTTCTTTCTATCTCAGACGGAGAAACAGTGGGAAAAGAAGGGGAAAGGGCTCCTGGTGGTAATTGGTCAGACAGTGGTGGAAGACTCTGGACAATGGAAGCAAGGAATTTATTGAGATTATTGGAAGTAATATCAGGGGACTCGGGTAGATTGAAGTTAAGCTATTCAAGCCTCCTGCCACACAGCTTTTTAACCTCAGAATACCAGTTTTTTGGTTTATTAGTAAACAATGCTTCGACCTTATTTTTGTAGTACGATTCTGCCAATTTGCAAATTTTTCTTTTAATTGATTTTCTTAGTTTATTGGCTTCATCTGGTTTACCATTTTTGAAAAGCTTCAACTTGGTTCTAATTAGTGTTTTATTGTTTGGTTAATAAAGGGTTTGTCACTGGAGCAATTTTTAAATTTTTTTTCCGGGAAGCAAATTTGATATTTGTCAATTAGCTTTTTGTGGAACAAAGCCATTTTCTCATCAATATTTTTTTAAACTATAAACATCGGACCAATCTTCAGTATTCAGCCACATACCAAAAGAAAGAAGACCAGAATTTTGAAGAGGGCGATAACTGCCATAAGTCATTGAGAAAGAATTATTAAAATTTGAGGAGGGGGATAAAAGAATCGAAAGATGATAACTCCCACCTAATGGAGGCAGAGCTGAGGGAGGGTTGTAAAAATTATACATATTAGTTAAAATAACATCAAGAGAGGTGTTTCCCCAAGTTGTGGGGATTTTTAAAAATTTCTTAAATTTAATTTTGAAGTAAAACTAAAACAATTTAAGGTCGTTTTGATCGCAAACAAAAAAGAGAACAGCATTGGGATATTTAGAAATAACAAAATCAGAACTTGTCTGCAATTGCTGGATGAATTTATGTTTTGACTCGATATTTTGATTTGGGGAGTAATAGAAAACGGCTCTTGCAATAATATTAAATGGACGAGGGAGAACTTTTGGTCTAATACTTAGCCAGATGATTTCATCGTACTCGGATAAACTAGGGACTCGAATAACCTTTGGGTAAAGGTTACTTTTAATAAAGAACAAAAAACCGCCACATTTTTTTCCAAGTGGGTGGTCTAAAGAACGGGGTTTAATAAACTCTGAATAATTTTCCAGGCTCAGAGACCCTGGGTCGTGGGACTGTACTTCCGTAATAGCTATAATATCGATTAGATTTGATTCTGAAAGCACCTCGAGTTCAGTAAGCTTTTCAAAATTAAGACTTTCGGCAATATGGAAAATATTAAATTTAGTAAAAGAGGAGCTTATGAACATTATTCAATTGAGGGTAAATAGTTTACTAATCGGAGCAAGAATAAAAAAAAATCTTCTTGGGAAGAGGCAAGGAAAGGATGGTCCTTACTTTTGCCCCATGTGTGGAGACATGGATGAGACTGTGGGTCATATGATCGGTGATGGTGAAGAATTGAGTGAGTTGTGAAAGGAAATGTATGGAGAGTAGTAGCTTTGATGAAAAACGGCTGGTGAGTATAGTGAGAGATGAGTTTTAAAAGTTTAGTACGGTTTTTCAGTCTGTCAATGTAGTCAATGTAATGGCTGTCAACGTAATATGGATACTTGTAATTTGTGTAATATTTTTGTTTTTGTTACTTTATTCAAATTTTTGTGACTTAATTTGAACTCAATTTCTCATTTTGTATTACCATGGTCCTAGGGCCTTTAGAGCAGTGAAAGTTTGTATTATTATTATAGCGTCAATGATCAAAGTTTAGGTCAACGAACAACTCAGATAATTCTTAACTTTTGGCTTCTTAATCGGTGAAGTGGCTGCGATCTGGCCCAGATATACGGCATATAATTGCTGTCTATTCATTACACAGTTTATATAAATATCCAGTATGATCTTTCCCTATCTCACCCATTATAAAAACCCGGACCGAGGTGCGAGTGCTCCAGAGAACGTTTTTGCAGATACAAACATAATGCGGCATTAGATCTTTTCACGGGTAGACAAAGAATAATCACCTACAAAACAAGTACTGACAAAACCACTTGGCCGGGTCAACCAATAAGTGGACAATAAGTGCAGAAATAAGTGGGAGGAGCTTCTTGTTCGCATCGAGAATGAAGAGCCAGAAATCATCTGCGGTAAACTTACTGGTATATTATAATAAACTGTGATTCATTACGAGTGATTTGGGCAGTCCATCATCTGAAACATTTACTTTAGTTGCTAAGATACTTGCGGAATACTACTACTACTACTACTACTAACAACTCACCGCAGCACCAAGCCGCCTGACGCCAACACAGCTACGCACGCTCCTCCGCCACCCCAATCTATTCAAAGCCTCCCTTTTTACAACCGCCCACGAAGTTCCCAGTTCCTTTAAATCTTTCTTTATGACGTCCTCCCACCCCAGACGGGGACGACCTGCCTTCCGTTTAGCCCCAGATGGTTGGCCGAAAAGAACTTGCGGAATATAGCTTAACTTTAGCATTAAAAAAGGAGTTTGAAAGCAGCTTATCTCGGTATTATTCCTGATAGGCATACAGCAAAGTAGCGCTTTACACCTCTTGCACGTTTGTGCCTTTTTTGTGATTATATGCCTTCTTTTCTAACTTTTTAAGCTATGGCTATAAGAGTTTTAGGAAATAAAAAGTTAAATCTCTCTTCTATTATAGGTATTCCATCAAAAAATTCTAAGCTAACGGTTGCTCCTCATGAACCAAATGAAAAGGTGTGTGTAGGTGACGCTTTTTCACTTGAGCAGTGGCTTGACCGAAATAGCCAAAGACTTAACAATGGAAAGCTTGATCTTTTCCAAGGAGAATTTAAAGCTGAAGTAATTGTATATGGAACTGGAGAGGATGAGGTGGTCAATGAAGAAGGAGACACCTTTATATGGGCTATTGTAAGTTTATACAGTCTATTTAAAGAAAAAAATGCATTTAATTTCTTCAGAGCATGTTGAACTGACTAAAATGCATTTTGTGCATACTACTACTGCTACAGCTGGTACTAGTGCTAGTACTGTTATTATAACTGGTGCTACATCTGTTACTACTAATACAACTACTACGACTACTACTACTTGTAAAACTGGATTTAGGGGCATTACGGTAAAAATTTCAGTAAACGTTTAGGAGGATGTGAAACTAATTCGAAACACAGTGTGTCGATGCAGGTGATTGAAAGGGCGTAACAGCTATATCCCAGGAACATCTTAGAGCAAGTTGAAACTTGCAGTGTATGGTGAGGCCTATTATTTCTGAAAATCACGGGCTAAGTTATATTTGGTCCAAAGGAAAAGCAGGTTGTCCCCAAGTATTTAAAGTAAATTGAAACTTTATTGGGGTGGTAAAGAATTAAGATATGGGTATATTAGGGTGGAGGGTCAGCGTGTGTAGTTGTGTTGGCCTCAAGCAGCTCGGTTCTGCAGTGGATTTTTATTAGTAATATCTACTACTACTACTACTAACAACTCACCGCAGCACCGAGTGGCCTGAGGCCAACACAGCGACGCACGTTCCTCCACCATCCCAGTCTATTCAAAGCCTCCCTTTTTACACCCGCCCATGAAGTTGCCATTTCCTTTAAATCTTTCTTTATGAAATCCTCGCAACCCGGAAGGGACGACCTTCTTTTCGTTAAGCCCTAAACAGTTCGCCGAAAAGAACAATCTTCGGCAATCTGTCATCCTTCATCCGCACAACGTGCCCTAGCCACCTCAACCTTTCTTTCATTATAGCCCAAGAGAGCGGTATTGAACCATATTTTTTGTGTAGCCTATTGTTTGAAACACGATCAGTCAGCCGGGTACCCAGAACAATCCTAAAGCGATTTCTCTGGATGATATTAATTTGTAATATCAGTAGCACTAAATCATTTTATTGTTTTTATGGAACTAGGAATTCTTAGAGGTAGTATCTTTTTATCGGATGGTATAAGGCTGACAGAGAATGTTAACCAGTTCAAGAGTAAGGTTCAGTTTAATCTTCTGAGAAGTTGATTATAATTTAAATTATAATTTCTCATTTAAAGTTTGGTTTTAAATACATAGCAGGTTCTCAGGATGGGAACAACCATAACAAAAAACCTAGTGGATTTTCTTGATGGTTGCTGAAAGATGCTACTTGTTTTTGTTAATAAATTATTGGCTACTGTTTAAAAAATTATTGTTTAAAAACATAACTTACCTTATCTTTATCTATTAAAATACAATTTTTGAAAAGAAAGAAAAGCAAAAGAAATGACGCGGAGTGAGCTTCAAAACCTCTGCTGGATGGTTGAATGAAAAAAAAGTCAAAAATTTGTAAAAAAAAGTCGAAAAAGAGGCGAAAAATTTGACGTAATGGGGTGTTTGCAGATTCATTGTGTTTCTTTTTATTTGCCTCAATTTTGTTAATGATATATAATCAGTAATTTCAACCAAAAAATACACTACGACACAGCTACCGGGCTGACCTCGCAAACCTCAATGCCTCAATCCAACCTGAATGGGAAGATGTCTGGGCGGCCGCAGCAATGAGAGATGGCTGGCGACTCTTGTTGGATGCCCCAAGCGCCTCTGGAGGCACAGGAGGATCTAAGGTCTAAGGTAAGGTCTTTTCAACCGCCCTTTTTATCTCTATTTTCATAATGTTATTAAATGTGTCCAAATTTTTAAAGAAGGAATTAACTTTTCAATTCATAGTATCTTTTTTTGTAGCATGGGACATCCTTTCTTGACGTTGCTGGTGAAGCGACACGTATTCTTGAAGTCAACGACACAGGCTACATTCGACGAGGGCGTCGCTACAAGATTATGAGAGAGGACGGGGCTAGAGTTTTGCAAATAACATTTCCTTATAATCAAGACTCAAATGACTGGCAAAGAACTTTTGACTAGCTTACTTGATTTCTTGTTGTTCATTCTTGGTGTTTGTTTTGTGATTGAATTTGAACAATAAAGTCACATTGGGAATTAAATTTTGTTGTCTTATCAGTTAGGTGAAATAATAAGTTTTTCAAGTACAAGCTGTACACAGGAGAGATGTTTTGGGCCTACGACATTATATGATAAAAATTTTTCAACTCAACTCGAATAAATTGTAAATTAATAGAACACTTAAACAGTCCTGCTTCATTCAGAATAGAATCTGTGACTGTTATAGAACTCAAAGGAGGGGATTCCTGGACATATGCTATCAGATTTTTTATAACGTATCTAAAATCTAAGAAAAAATCTAACACAACAAGTACTAGGGGCAGTGTAAATGACTGTCTTGACGGTCGTCGTATCTATATGAAAGTAAGTAAAAATTTCGAAATATTAAACTAAACACACAAACACTCACACACAAACAGATGGGATTTGATTTTCATCGTGACAGAGGCATCAAAGTTTAAAGTCCATTCAGAAGTAACCTATGTAATCCCTTGGGTCGATGTTTGCTAATCCAACTTCTTAAATGTCACTTATGACAAACATCGAATACTAAGCTCATCAGACAATTCAGCATTTAGTTATCAGGTGTTTTTGATCTACCGACTAAGTTCTTATTTGTATGATCAAAGAAGCAACGACTTTGGTGAGAACAAGTATACTTAAAACTTTCATCATATTCACAAAATCGTAAAATCCAAGGTAAAGTTCTCTGCCATCTGTCTCAGCCTAATTCTCTGGATCTTACTGGTTTATCCCTGGAGTCTGTGTTAAGACCGTTACAATGTTCAACTTATATAATGATCTCCCTATTTGCTATTCCTTATGAATAGCCAAGCTGTGACTTTCGTAGATGATACAGTGGTGTCTATTGAAGCTAAAGCCAATTCAATTTTGATTGAGAATTTAGTGACAGAAAGAAATTTAGCTACCCTGTGGTTTCCTCCGCAATTGTTTATTCCCAAATTTGTCTGAGACGGAATCATTCAAGGAATTGTTTAAACCGGAATTAATGAGCTAGTTTTTTCGGGGATTAGAATAAGAAGGATTAAGACATAAAGATATTTGGAAATTATTCATGATACGTTTTTATCTTTCAGCCGTCATTCTGATCAGCTGCGCATAAATCTAGCCCACAATTTATATAGTTTACATCAAATAAAAGATAATTTTTCTTTTAAAATTATTACAATTCTTTGTCATTCATTAATAAAATCATACCTAAGACATTGTCCTTTTATTTACTTAAATGCATTCCCTATTCTTTTTTAAACCTATCCAGATACAGTGGCGGATCCAGGGGGCCCCCCTAGCGTAGACTAAAGTAATGTAATTTACTTAATTAACGCAAGTTTGCATTAATTAAACTTGGTCCTAACGCAAGTTTATCAGATCAAACTGTTTTGTACCCCCCCCCCCCCCCTAAAAAAGGTCCTGGGTCAGCCCCTGTCCAGATGATACAAATAAAAATTTAAGAATTCCTCCTGCTGTCCTTCATCACCCTAAACGACTTCAAAGTTTTTCAGAAACAGAAACACTTCTTATTTCTTAACAAATAAAGCCAATATAAAAGCCTTAATATATTAAGCTAATATAATAGTAATTAATTACTTCTTAATATTTTAATAACTTTTAATAATAAATTTGACATTATGATATTTAGTCTTCAGCGAACTATTTTAATGATTCACACATTCTTGCCCCCCCCCCTATCGCCGACTCCCGTCTACTTCAGCTCGTGTTGGAGCACATAGACTTCCCTCAGTAAATTATTAATCAGTTTTGAATAAAATTAGTAGGAAGCTATCTATAATTACTGAATATACATAATTTATGCATGTTTTTATGGTTTTTGTCACTGAGAATGAAAAAAAAGGATTTTTCTCACTTTGATGTATTTTCATGGTTTATTGATTCTAACGGGTCAATAACACCTCTTTCAAGGTTGATTTATTTGTTGTTTCCAAGTTTATTGTCTCCGGGACGAAGTTTGCACATGCTTATTAACGGGGGTGAGATGTATTGGTCTAGGACAAAAGGGGGAAGTGGATTTCTGAGAAATTGATTTACATAATCGGTGGGGGAATGTATTGATGCGATAACGGGAAACAGGATCACTTGTCTTCATCTAAGCCAGTCGAGGATTCGGACAATTAGCAAGGAAGGTTTGCAGAGAATACAAGGGAAGGATTTTTGCTATATTTTTTATTAGGCCGTGATTAGACCTCAAAGGAGCAAGAATAGTTTCACTTTACTCATTCGGATATACTTGTGCTGATGATATGTGGAATGTTTATCTTATTAGAATTTGATAGTGGAGTTGGTAGCAATAATACAAGAGCACCAAACATTGCGGTGGAAATAACAATGGGATCACGGGTTTGTCTGGAATGGGATGCAGTATGACCAAGATATGTAATATTATTGAGCAAATATAAAATGGAGAACCAGTTATGTTTCGCTGCAAAAGTTCATATGGCATCTGCGAATAGACTATAAAGTGCTTTAAGTGCATTAGTGAAGCATATCGAAGACAATAAACTGTATCACTAATTGTACATGTCTACTATTATTGTTGTAATTATTCAATAAAATTGTTTCAAAATCGAAAATGTTCCCTTTCTTTTTGTTAGAATGTTAGGCTAACGAATAATGGTCAGTCTAGAGTCAGCAGTCAGAGTGATAGGATTGAAGAATGAATAAATTCGAGAAAGAGAGAATTAGATAGAATCTGGTGTTTATGGAAAAACATTCGATTTTGGATGATAATTTTCTAGAGTTATCTCTTCAACGAAAGATATTCTCTCGGGAAACACTAGACAATATAATAAAAACTGATTTTCCCCCATTGGACTATTGTATGAAACTTTGTCGATGTAACTCAAATGCTTATACTGAATTTATTGATATATTAATTGGAACAAAGCAGAATAATATCGTGGATAAACTTTTGAAAACATTGCCATAGATTCATTGTAGATGGCTCCGCCTTCGAAAAAGGTGACGTCACAGAGTTACTCCTCTCGCCTTACCTACACCCTGAATTTATCGAACGAGGACGATCAGTTTCGTTTCAGCTGTGAGAGAGTTGACGTCGGAAACCAAAAAAATGTTCTATACATGTCCACTATGCATGTACACTCTTGGCAGTTGGACTCAATGTGAGAATTATGTAATCCTTGTAAATTACATAGACGCTATGCAGTACAAATTAAAGGATCTAATTCATGTCTTGAAGAGATTTGTGACTCTCACCCTAGAGGACATCTGTGCTCCAATTGTCACTTTGACAAATGTGATCAGTGGAAGAATACTTACCCCGCTATGATTGGAAAGAATCCCAAACGTGATTTTAGTTTATTTCTACGAGATTGGTATCGTCGTGGATTTAAATTATTCTCGGAGGAAGAATCTGGTTTACGATTCAACTGTTGAGGTAACAAGACAATTTGGTTTCTACGGCATCGTTGTGACGACACTGCCTATTAAGACTATAAACCTAGTGATTTTTATTTAGCAGTTACCGAATGTGATTTATCATTTGAAAACACTGTATGTGATATTGCTTCAAATAGGCAGATTGAAACACGTGAATTTCACAATATGAATACAAATAGTATCATTGACTATACAAAGAGATATGACAAGAGTGAAGTTACATTCTACTGTAGAAAATGCGACCCTTACTTTGCAGCGAATCAAGATCAATATACAGTGAATACAAATGATTTAACAGCGTTGATGGTTCACGACACTTGCCTATACACCGAAAAAGAAGAAATCTAAAGTGAAGATTTAAAGACATTGTTGTATATACATTTTTTCATTTATTAATAAACAAATTCACATACATTTTTAAGCACTTTACTCTTAGGGCACAAAAATCAATATTATACAGTTCTGAGAGGAAATTTTCCACTAGAAAGTCGTTCAGGACGTGGATTGTCACCATAAATGTTGACAAACTGCTTGTAAGTATAGCCACGACATAGGAACACAAAATATAGTAGGGCATGGAAGCCACAGCTTTTAGTCGTCAGATCCTGCACTCTCTTCCGATTTTGAATAGTAGTTTTCTTACTGCTCTCAATATAGTTGCTGATGTGGGGTGTGTAGAATGTATAGGGTAGACCAAGAGGATAAAAAAATTCTATATTCTTCATTGTTGGAAAGATGCACAGCCAATGACCCGTCAGCACAGTCGACGGACTGCTATTAACAATGATTAAGGTATTGTTGTAACTTTGAATTTTTCCAAGAAAGTCCGAGGGCAGACAATAGGATTTGTACCGGGACATGTAGGGATCCATATTAAATACATTAATTATTTGACTGGTATTCATGGTGCCAAGTCTAGTAGAACACTGCCTTCGGGAGTAATTTCCCAATAGGTTTCATATTGATTTAGTGAGATTAGTGCAATACTCTCAGCTAATGGGTCGGCAAATGTACACTCTAAACGTACACTCCCCGTAAGTACTATACTCATATCCTGCGTGCCAGACAAATCCAATACAATGATACCATGTGTTTTAGCAAACATTTCTTCGGTTATATCATTTTCAAATAGTTGTGAATCATGATCTAGGGTTTACATGGTCAACTCATACAATGTTCTATAGGATTTATCAAAATATAGATTGTAGAGTGGGATACCGTTTACATTGCAAACAAGAGTTAAAAGCCCAAATATTTCGAATTTATATGGGCATTAAGTCAGCGATCCTATTGCTCGGGCATTTTTGACACATCACAAATTGAGCTTTGACAGGAATTTATCACTGATAAAGGACAGATCGGTGAAACTACTTGAGCTCATGCTAATGTGATGATGATTCGAGATTTCATGAGATACAAGTAGCTTAATTTTGTTTCCACTAATTCACAGTTTTTCCACCTCCAAAGCAACAGAACTCATAACTTGTTGTTTGTGTACATGAAGTATTGCCGAGGTGAGGGTGAGAGTTACATCAGGATTGGCAGGAAGATAGTTTCTCAATATGAAATTGGATGGTGCAAGCGTCAATTTTATATCCACTTTAACATTGGGTGGTAGCAATTGGGGCATATTAAATATTTCATGATATATTTTTCCAACTAGATGTAATTCACTAGTTATAGCATTTTTAAGTGCATCTGTACTATCAGCATTAGTAATATATTCATATCCATTGGAGTTGCCTCTCAATTCCTTGTATGACTTGGGTGTCATCAGCATGAATTGCATATAGCTTGCATAATTTGATAGATTGTTGCTTGTGCTCACCAGCGTGCCAATGATGTAGACACTGATTTGACGAAATAAACTATGTAATATACAATTTACATAGGATATTCCATCGGCAAGAACTGGCAATGTATTATCGGATTTCCGGACTTTCATTTGTAAATCTATAAATTTCGAAGACACGTCCATAAAGTAGTCTTCATTGGAATAAAATTTGAAAGTGGATATTATCGGAGAAGGGTTATTGTGGATAAAATTGTTCATAGTATCCATGCTTGACACTCACATCAACATTTTCTGCATTGAATAGATTCAATGAGGAGGTGATTGAAGGTTGAGAATTCTTATGCGGTAGGTAGGACACCTTAGGAAAAGAAATCTAGTTTTTATCTAACAATTCTCTTCCTGGGGCTTCTTCTTCTACTGTTTACAGTACGTGTCGACTTTTTCCTTCTTTTCTTTGACGTTGTTCTTCATCAAGAGCAACGACACTATATGTACAACACTTATTGTCATAAAAAAACACTTTATTGTCCAGCAAGAACACTATTTGTGCACACACACATTTTTGTAGAATAGCACACTATTTGTACAACAGCATTTGAAAAAAACATGAACACGAACTTAAAATAGCACAGTTGAACACTGTGAATTTAATACCCTCCACCCTCCGGGATGCCGCGGGCCGAAGGCCAGCCGCGTGTGGGACCCCCCAACCCCCGGGAGTCGCAGGGCCAAACGCCAGCCGCGGGCGCCCCCCTCCCTCCCCCCCAGGGGCGCCATGGAAAAACTTTATACAATAATCGCCGTCACTGCTGCTGCTACAGGTTAGTGCATTTAATTTATGAAAGGTTTGGGTTAGGTTAGGTTAGAGCAGTCAGGTTTGAGTTAGGTTAATTTATCCAGACAAAGTTGATAGCGATAGTCTATACATTCAACCCGGTCTGAAATACGGTAGTGGCCATGGGGTAGTACACTTACACCATTCTCGAGTACAAAGACTTTGTCGGATTTACACGACATTGCATTCTTTTCCACACTTACAGTATAATTTCTGTACTGTAGAAAGCGAAGTCCAGGTACTTGTTCTCTGGGCACTTGGCTACTTTCTACACAGTCTTTGTACACACTCATGTTGAAATTGTTCTTTAAAAATGTGTAGGCACCCCTTTAAACGCCTGCTTTACATCCCTGTTATGAGTTTCCACGCAATAAACTTTAGGACCCGGGAACACCCCCCTGGATATCAAACCACTCCCCGTCTCTGATTTTAACATTAGTAGCTGATTGGGAGCTTGACGTTTCACCAACTCGGGGTAGAGGGACGGATTCCAGTTAGTGAAATCCATCCGCGAGCTGATGTCTTCCCCATTTTCTAAATCCCCCAATAAATTCCCGGTTTTCACTTTTAACAGCAGAGAATCTGTATCCCCATAGTAAACTTGAACCTCCCCCTCCCTGGGCCATTGTACCTTGCAAACATTGTAAAAAACGACAACATGAGCTTTTTGGAAATTTCAAGTACTGAACTACCTCCTGCTATATTCTTGTTCAGTACCACATTTCTCTTTTTCTTGTGTAGAAGAACCATGCTCGTCTCTATGCTCGTGAACTTTGTAAAATTGGGGTCACCAATGGTCAGTCACGACGTTGCAACGAGATCTGTTCCGTACGCTTTCACACATTTTTCCAAAGGCTGAATTTAGAATGACCTTGTATATTTCCTTCTCTACTTTAGTGTTCGCCCAAGAGTGTTTATCAACAAAAGTGTCGATAAACGTCTTTAAGTAGGATTTTTGATTGAATTGCAAGACCCTATATATTTTGGTGATCTTGAAATCATTGTTCACCATCCAGTGCAAAAGCACATAATGAACAACGATATTCTCTTTAGGGTCCGGATCTGCAATCAGTTTTTGCTTAGAGGGTGTCCAGTGCATCCCCAAATTCTCAACCAATGATCGAGTGTAGGGACTCAGTGAGTTCCTGGTCACTGGTCAATTGATACAGGGAAAAACAAAATCTCTGCCTGAATCATGAAGCACCACTGGAATGTTACCATCAAATTTCAAAGAACCATCCTTGTTGCCCATTGTCCTCGACGGTGTTAATGTCGGGGAACTCACAAGGATTCTCAAGTCATTTATAGTTCCCACAATGCAAATAGTAGTGAGTCATTGCCGAGGGGTACAATGAGTTCATTTACAAGAAAACTTCCTTTGACTTTACACCGGTGCTGTTTTGTCCGCTTGGATCTGTTGTCAAAACGCGATCCCCATGAAAAACATACCCACCCCACATTGTTTTTTCTACAAAAAGGTGTTGATCTACATCAGTTATTAAGCCTATTTCTTCCCTACTAATTTTTAAAATAAAGGTTATAACCAATTGTTGCATGGAAAAATAATATCCTATATCTAGTCAAAACTCTGAATAGATTTGATCTGTGTTCTTACAGACAATATCTAACAGAGTTAAAACGTCACTGGCAAAGTACAGTCTACAATCCTCCCACCCATTTTTACAATTCCCCTTAGCCCACACCTTCTTGGAAAATTTATATTCCTCGGCAGTGCATTCACTGTTGGTGAGTGAATTATAGAAAGCGTCAATTAGAGGTAGTTTCTCCTCGCTTAAACGAGCGTCAGAACAGTAATAGTCGTATGCATATACACCTTTACAGGTCAATAGGTCATACATTTCACTGTCTGGAAAGTGCTGTTTAAGCAATGGAAAACTATCAAAATTGTCACTTTTCTGCGCTTGAATCAATTGACTCAATGCCTTGGGGAAAAAATAAAAGGCTCTAAAAACCTGATTTTATTCCAGCACGTATGCCTATTATTTACTACCTGCCATTTCAACTCGAGAAGCACCAAATTCTCTGCTGATTTGGGGATGATGCTATAGGTAAATGAATTATTTACCCTAGGACTATCTACTCCCCCACCTTCCCTGTGCATACGTGCCAGTGTCGGTAAAATAAATTTTAAATCATAATTTGAATTATGAATAAAAACTGGAATACTATGAAAAACTATGAATAAAAAACTGCTGGCTAACGTTTATGTTGCATGATTGATGTGCTACCCCTCTAAAATTACTACCCCCAGAGGATATTTCCTGCCACAAGTATTTGTGGTCTCTGACTTTCCCCTTCCCCCGAGTCCGGTCCCCCGTATCCCCCGCTTCAAACGCCCCCTAACAAACCCAACATATTTTTTTATTTTTAATCGCGAGACGATCCTCTGCAGACAATAACATGGGTATTGGGTATTTCTCAAACGAGAAATAGCGCCATTAGCGATGCCAATTAATTTAGTCAGTGCCTTGACCATGCACTCTCCCTCATCCAACGTTTCAACTATTTCTAACAACTGCATAGTGTTAGAACTGTCTCTTTGCCTGTGGGCGTAGGAAACTGCAATGGCCCGATGTTCTTTGATTCGATTTGGAAATCGAGGATCGTTCACTTCCACTAGCTTCGCCTCACAGTCCAAAGAGATTTTATTGCTCTGGAGGAGGGTGTTTTGAAAATTTTTAAAGCGTAAAATGGCCCTATCTCCTGAAACAGTTTCCACTGACTGGTAGCCATGCCGTATACAGTGCGTCATATGATTTTGTAACTTTAATTCTGTCCAAAATTGAGACAGGCATGTTGGACAGTAGAAACGGTCCCCCGCCCCTTTTTACCCTCCCCCAGAACTCTACTGATGTCTGTAATAGGATTAAAATGGCCAATTGCATTGGGTTCACTAGGTGGTGTGTACAGCAACCAAACCCAGTGCTTCACCAATTCAATCGACGGACCTCTTACTGGGAACACCAAACCCTTCTTTTTAGAACGAACTCCATCCTCAAATTCAGTTTCATACTGAACCACAGTAATGCCGATATTTAAATGGGCATTGGCCCTTTCAAAAATATCAATAGACCTGAGTGTTACTGGGTATTTTCCCTCTAAACAAGTGAAATCTACAATGGGAAAATCGGACCCCGCCTTCCCATGCACAGCCCAATATTCTAAATTCGTCTTTGTAGCGTCATTTCGTAGAGGCTCAAATGTTGATATGAGGAAATCGTACTTGAAACATTTTTGACCTGTTTCAAAACAGATTCGTTGAACATCTCTGCAACCCTATAAATCTGGATCATATTTAATTCAATTGCCCTTTCCACATGCCCCCCTCTTAAAATAAAATCTTTTTTAAATTTACAAATATTAACGCTTAAATTTTCAACAAATAAAACTACAGACCCACTACCATTTTCACTATTATTCTTGAGAGGGGTAATAATGTGGTCTATCCAATCCATAAAAACACCCTCAAAATTTTTAAATGCGAATAGACCACTCGCATCTCGGTGTGTACATAATGATGATAAACCTCGCTTTTTCCCTCATTTAAATAAAACACCTTTAAAAACAATTGAAACCTTAATTGAATCCCCACCATCCCACAACTGAATCTGGTTTTCTAATAGTGTACGAATTCTATCTACATATTCATGAACAATTTCTACAGGGTCAAAGACAAAATTACCACCCAAAAGCGAATTAAAAGGATTACCAAAAGTTGCAGTGTAAACAACTATCGTATTTAAAATTGAGTTTGACAGTTAAAAGTCAGGAAATGATGTAAATCTGATATTACCCTCCCCTCCCCCTCTTGTATATTGTCACCACCCTCCCCCAAATTGTTCATCAATAGGATTGTTCTAAGACATTTCATCCTCCTCCTCCCCCTCTTGTATATTATCACCACCCCTCCCCCACATTGTTCAATAATAGGGCTATGGGAAGCCACTTCATTCGATTGAAGTGGGGAAATATAATCAGTGGGGGGTGGGTTCCCTGTTAATTCACGGGTGAAATCCTCTAAAATTTGTAAAGTATTCGGACTCAAGTCTCCCTGCTCAACTTTGCTATTATCTACATTAAAATAATCAGATAAAAAATCATCAATGTTATCTGGTATTTCCAGTGAATTAATATTCCATGTTGAATTTTTTGAGAGCTCCAGAGGCGCGCCTTCTCCTTGAATAGATGAGGATGATGATGGTGAATTAGGTACTAATACAACCTATAAAAGAAAAATTGCTTATTTTCAAAGTGGCTAAATCATCCCTATTTTTAAAATTGGACTAATATTTAAAACTCGCTTAGTAGAATTTGGTTCAATACTCTATATATTCTAAAAGTGCAACATTAATACAATCTAAAAGGTGACATAGAAGGTTTTGATTTTGTTCAAACAACTCCTCAAAAAATTTCATATTAATACTCTATATCTGCTTTGAAAAAAAACTGGAGTCTTTACTTGATAGCCTATCCCTTTCAGGCCATATACATCTCTTTCCGATAGAATTTTTTTTTAAATAATGCAGTTTATATCGCAAAGATTTCGCTATTTACTATGTCCGGGATATAGTGCCCTTTTTGGCTTCGCTATGAGAATTCAATAGGCTGAATGTATGCCATAATTGACATGATTCAAAAGGGGGAACGCTATATTTTATCGGCTTGAAAAATATTTCTGACACCCTTTTACTGTGATGAAATTTAAGACCTAAAAAAGGCCTTACTTCTAACTCCCTTAAAACTCGGGGAAAACTACAATATTCTAGCGAAAAATAGCATTATTAGTTTCAATGGTGAGACAAAACGCTCTTTAACAGTAAACTAGAAATTAGTGAAAAATATTATTATGTGGTTGAAAAATAGCGAAGATGCCTGCAGTAGGCAGAGAAAATAGGAAACATTAAAAAAAGCTGTTTCTTTGACAAGTAAAAAAATTACATTTTATTTCGATATCTCTAAGGGGAGGGAGCAATGAAATTTAAAACAATGGGCGTGGGGAGGATTATAGCGAAAATAACATTTTAATATATCTGACAGACTTTTACAGTGTTCAAAAATGGTGAAAAGAAAAGGCTAAAAAAAGTTGGAAAAAATAGACAGATATATCTATAACCAGGTAGAATGTAGATATAAAAATGCGAAAATTTTCATATTCCGATTGCATTTGCTTGCCTGAAGGCACCGGCAAAGCAGGAAGGAGGCAACCTCCCGAGCTTGAGTAGAGGGGACAGCTCTTGAAAACTCGAGCAATGCATGCTGGAGGGCAACCTCCTGACCTTGAATAGACGTGTCAGTTCTTGAAGGCCCTGGCGAAGCAGCTTGCATGGAGGATACAGAGGGTTAATAGAGTGTCCCCCTGGATGGTTCAGCTATTACGGCTTGCACAGATGCGGCGACGGCGACGTCACTGGCTGGCTGCATTGGTTCCGGAATGGATTGGACTTAGCCAGGCATCACTTGTTAGGAGGACCTCGGCCTGTGGCCATACTACACAACTGTCGCCTTTGCAGGGCTTTTATTATAACCCCTTGCTCTCTTTTCAGGAGGAGGAAAGCATTTTTTGAATCAAACTTAAAAAGAAGAAAAATTTAGTATATGATAATAATATTAGAGAAGAAAGGAAATTAGTGAAAATCTCTTAATCATCTATAAAATCCATAAATTCGAAAATAAGAACATTTAAAATGCCCCATCTCTTCCTTTCCATGAAGGTAAAACTTTGAAGATTTAACTGAAACATTATTTGCTTTCATCAAAGACATTTGAAAATAGAACACTCCTCTCATTAGGTGTAATTGTCTGCAAAAGCAATCTTTTTCCGTTCTGTTAATAAAGGATGTATTTCGTTTAGAAAACAAGAGACATAGATCCAATTTTGCCAACCCTCTCCCTGAATTGAAGATTTTGCTATCTATTCTAATACTACCATCTTTTTCACCCCTCCCCCCTGAGAATAAAAAAGACACTTTATCGAAAGAAGGGTATAGAAAAAGGAATAATATACACTCTAAAGGGCTCTTTGCATCTGACATTTACACAATTTCCAAGTCCTAAAAATATCTCTTTTAATTTTCCTTTCTCAAACCGTCTAGAATTACACAAAGCCTGTAGCCTTACAAAGGTTAATCAACAACAATCTCTTTCCACGCGAAATTGTTTTAATTCGATGGGAAAAACTATCCTTTTCAGCGGAAGCTTTCGCTATCCAAATTCTTGTATATTTACCAAAGCCGAATTTACTTTAAAGGGTGTCAGTAATTATCAGCTATTTAAATCTTTGCGGGATATCTGTAAGTCAAGCCATAGCGGTGAAAACAGTATATTAAGGGATTGACAAAAAGTTGATACTGGATTTTAGGTAATACAGAATGTATCAAAAACAGAATTAAAGTCATAAACAGGGGATGGGGGTGATGGTTTACATGGTAAAAAAGAGCGTATTTTACGCTTTCTAGCGAGTATAAACAACACATATTGTAGTTTGTATTGGGGAGGGATTTACCTGAATTTGAATATATTGTGGGGGCTATGTAAAATGATTTTATTTGGAAATAACCTAAGAAAATTTACTATGCAGAACTTACATTGTTAATCATTGTAGATGAAGTTTCCTTGTCAATGGTCAATGTTTTGTCCATGGTGTCTTAGAACTTTATGAAAATTTAATCACAACGCATGTCCGTTTTATACGAAATCTCAAGGGCAAATTGTGATGTAATGGGAAACCTTATATAACTTCCCTGATTGGCTTAGAAAGAAACATGTGATCCTGTTTCCCGTTATCGGATCAATGCATTCCCCCACCGATTATGTAAATCAATTTCTCAGAAATCGACTTCCCCCTCTGGTCCTAGATCAATACATCTCTCCCCCGTTAATGCGCATGTGCAAACTTCGTCCCGGAGACAATACACTTGGAAACAACAAATTAATCGACCTTGAAAGAGGTGTCATTGACCCGTTAGAATCAATAAACCATGAAAATACATCAAAGTGAGAAAAATCCTGTTTTTTTATTATCAGTGACAATAACCATAAAAACATGCATAAATTATGTATATTCAGTAATTATAGATAGCTTCCTACTAACATTTCAAATGCCTTTTAAAGCAAATAGGCTTAAATTAACTAATGAATTTTAAAATGTGAAGAGCTGATCTCTCTTAAAGAAACAGTTAACATAATACATTATTTACCCTTAATCGCAGGGACTTCCTATTCTATAAGTTTTAAAAAAGTATAATGCTGTGAATTTGCCACTCCAAGGTAGGCTACTTTGTCTCTCTCCTAGTGTAAGTGGCCATGTATTTTTCTTTGTTTTTATTTTTATTTTTATACCATTCGGTTTTTGTTGCGATTAAATAAAAAAAAGTTTTATTTTAACTGAATTTAAGGAGCGACGTTAAAACTTAAAACGAACAGAAATTATTCCGTATATGAAAGGGGCTGTCCCCTCTTCAATGCCTCGCTCTTTACGCTAAAGTTTGATTCCGTCTCAAAAGTTTATTTTTTCAAACAATAAAAACTTCAGCGTAAAGAGCGAGTCGTTGAGGAGGGGACATCCCCTTTCATATCTGGAATAATTTCTGTTCGTTATAATTTCTGTTCGTGGGCAAAATTCATAACTTACAGCCCTGCCCCCGGGAACTGTGGGGGAGTAAGTCATTCTCAAAGACATATTTATTAGATTTTTGACTATACTGAACAAAATGGCTATCTCAGAATTCTAATTGGGTGACTTCGGCAAAAAATGAGCGTGGGAGGTTTGTTTGGTCACTTAATAGGGCACTAGAACTACAAATTTCCATTCCAATGAGCTATTTTACGATATTCTAGGACTACTGGATCGATATGATCACCCCTGGGGAAATAAAAAAAAACTAAACACGCATCCGTGATCTTTCTTCTGATTAAATAAAAACACAAGTTTTTTTAATTGAAAGTAAGGAGCGACATTAAAACTTAAAACGAACAGAAATTATTCCGTATATGAAAGGGGCTGTCCCCTCCTCAACGCCTCGCTCTTTACGCTAAACTTTTTTATTGTTTTAAGAAATAAAGTTGTAAGACAGAGTCAAACGAACAGAAATTTAAAACGAACAGAAATTAAATAAACAATTAATGCAAACAAAAATACAATAGATATTAATGTAAATTAATAAATAAATCTGAAAAAGAGTGAAACTTAAGTTGAATATGCAAATCAAGCTTGAAACGAACAAAAATCACAGCAAACAAAAGTTTTGGTATGACCCCCTTCTCTCACTTTAAAAATCTAAAACCTACTGCGTCATTGGCGCTTTACTGAAAACTATATAGGTCTTTAACAGTCTTGGAAAGTATAAACAACATCAAACTGAATATTTGATGTATAATGATATTAATTGTTGAAAGATCCATCAGTTCAAGAATTTATCTCACTGTAATTGTATTTTTGTTTCAATGCTGTAAGAACTGGAAAAGAAAATATTTGTACTATAATTCGGTTTCAGTTAAGCGCCAATGACGCAGTAGGCTTTTTGTTCTTATTTACAGTTAGGAAAGGAGGTAGTACCCAAACACCTGTTTGTAGTGAAACTATATTCGTCTTTAACAACTTTAAAAAGAGCTAATAAATTTAAATGAATATTTGACGCATAATGATATTAATTGCTGAAAGCTCATCAGTTCAAAATGTTACTATAATTTTAATGCTTATTTTCAATATCAAGTACAAAACAAATATTTGTCATAAAAGATATTAATGTAAATTAATAAATAAATCTGAAAAAGAGTGAAACTTAAGTTGAATATGCAAATCAAGCTTGAAACGAACAAAAATCACAGCAAACAAAAGTTTTGGTATGACCTCCTTCTCTCACTGTAAAAATCTAAACCCTGCTGCGTCATTGGCGCTTTACTGAACACTATATACATCTTGAACAGTCTTGGAAAGTATAAACAACATCAAACTGAATATCTGATGCATAATGATATTAGCTGTTGAAAGATCCATCAGTTAAAGATTTTATATGACTGTAATTTTATTTTTATTTAAATGCTGTAATAACTGGAAAAGAAAATATTTGTACTATAATTCGGTTTCAGTTAAGCGCCAATGACGCAGTAGGCTTTTTGTTCTTATTTACAGTTAGGAAAGGAGGTAGTACCCAAACACCTGTTTGTAGTGAAACTATATTCGTCTTTAACAACTTTAAAAAGAGCTAATAAATTTAAATGAATATTTGACGCATAATGATATTAATTGCTGAAAGCTCATCAGTTCAAAATGTTACTATAATTTTAATGCTTATTTTCAATATCAAGTACAAAACAAATATTTGTCATAAAATTGGTTTTCAGCAAAGTGCCAATGACACAGTAGGTTTTAGACTTTTACAGTGAGAGAAGGAGGTCATACCCAAACTCTTGTTTGCAGTGATTTTTGTTCGTTTCAAGCTTGATTTGCATATTCAACTTAAGTTTCACTCTTTTTAAGATTTATTTATTAATTTACATTAATATCTATTGTATGTTTGTTTGCATTGATTGTTTATTTAATCTCTGTTCGTTTTAAGATTCATTTAGGCTATACTTCAGTAGGAAATTTTTTTTTTCGTTTTAAGCTTGATTTTCATATTCAATCTAAGCATTACTCGCTTTAAGATCTATTTATTAGATTATATTATTACTTGTTGTATGTTTTTGCTATGATTGTTTATTTAATTTCTGTTCGTTTTGAGTTTCATTTATTCTTTAATAGTAATTTCTGGTCGTTTTTATCTTGAATTTTAAAAGGTATTTTCATCTGTTGATCTTAAGTTTAAAATTGCCTTTAATTTTATTTTAAAAAATTATTTTTAGGGAATTTTCCTTAATTAATTTTTGTTCGTTTTTGATTGCAAAAAATTTCAAGTTTTTAAAAATGCCTTATTTCAAAATCAAGCTAAAAAAAAAATCAAATATTCATCAAAGTATCAAAACTAGTATCAAAGTAACAATATCAAAAAGAAAAAATGGGTTTGTGTCAACCTCGGAATTTTATTATCTGATGTTTGAACTATTTTTAACAAAATTGCTATCTCAAAATTTTTATCGGATGGGTTTGGGGAAAAAGGGCGTTTGGGGTTTAATTAAGCTTCGGTCTCTTTTGACTCTTTCAAAGTGAACTAAAACTTTCTATTTTCAATTTTATGAGCCCTCTCGGAAGTTTATACGAGTATGCCTTCTATAAGGACTATATATATCCCCAGAGTATAACTTACAACGCCTGTCTCTGGGCCCTAGGGGGTTATATCGACCCTGGAGTTTTAATATCTGATGTTTGAACTTTTTTTTAACAAAATAGTCATTTCAAATTATTATCGGATGGGTTTATCCATCCGTCTGAAACGAAATAAGGTTTGGCGTGAATGTTTTTCATCGACAACTTTTTCAATATTTTCTGAACAGATTGCCATAGGTCAATGCTCTACATTTGTATTGATTCATTGATTTTAAATAACTAATTTTTTTCAAATGATTAGTTAGTTACGAAACGAATTATATTACAAATACTATATTTGTGCAACATATGTCGACCCCGGAGTTTTTGTTATCTGACCCTTGATTTTTTTTAGCAAAGTGGCTACCTAAAAAAAAATTTCTGATGTATTTGGGGGGAAAACGACGTGAGGGAGGAGCTAGTTGCCCTTCCATCACTTTTGACTCTTAAAAACTGAACTAGAACTTTCAATTTCCAATCAAATGAGCCCTCTCTGAAGTTTATAAGAGAATTCCCTCCAAAACGGCTATATATGCCCCCGGGTATAATTTATGATTAATTAGTATATATAATTATTATAACTAATGATTAATTATTTATAAAAAAAATTATATTACAAATATTATGTTTGTACAACATGTGTCAAACCCGGAGTTTTCGTTATCTGACCATTGAACTTTTTTTTTAAACAAAATTGCTACCTCAAAATTTGTATCTGATGTATTTTGTGGAAAAAGGGCGTGGGGGGTTAGTTGCCCTTTATTCACTTTTGACTCTTAAAATCAGGACTAGAACTTCCAATTTCCAATCAAAACCCTCTCTGAAGTTTTTACGAGAATTCCTTCCTGCCCCCGGGTCCTGGGGTGTTTTGTCGACACCAGAGTTTTGTTATTTAACCTTTCAACTATTTTTAATAAAATGGTATTTTCAACCCTTGCATATAAAGCACCTCTGGGGGGAAAATAATAAAAAAAAATATTGAAGCTATATAAGATTTATTCATCCATTTATGTTTGTACCGGTTATCTTTATGTTTGTAAGATAGTTAATTTTAATTTCTGTTCGTTCGGGGTTTCGTTTATTCTTTAACAGTAATTTCTGGTCTTTTTGAGTTTTAACTATAATAGAAATTAATTTCTGTTGGTCTTGAGTTCAATATGGCTCTTTACTTTTCTTAGAAAACTTATTTTTATGCAAAGTTTTTTTTAATTAATAATAATAAAACATTGAAGCCTTATGGCCTTTGCTATAGACAACTTAATTACATGCCTCTGATAAATCAAACGTGACTTTTTCACGCAACAATGAAAAATCGAAAAAATAGCTTCAAAAGACATTAGTTAGGCTATTTCATTTGTTGATGCAGAAAGAACAGGATCGTTTTGATTATACCATTTTTCGGATTTTTTGTGCCATAATAATTTAGCATTTATCACAAAGTATGTATTTTAACCTTATTTTAAGTATGGCTGTAATTTTAAGTATTTTAGCCTTTTTCAGTTTGAGAGAATTTCTGGGAGTAATTGGATAGAAAATTCTTTATCTATTTCTTATTAGTGTATTTTGATGTGTCTTAACGTCCCTTCAAAATTTTTTGAAACTTTTAACTTTCTTCCCATACAAAATTTTACCTTATTAAAGTCTTTGGGGAAGGGGCAGCGTAGTTGGCATAAAGAAGAAAACTTTAGCGTAGACAGTAGAAGAGGGGAGAGTGTGAGGTCTTTGAACTATTTAAAAAAAATCTATCTCAAAGTTCTTATCGGATGGGTTTGAGGAAAAAAGGGCGCGGAGGGGGGGGGGCTAGGTGGCCTCCAATCTCTTTTGGTTCTTAAAAAGTGAACTCGAACTTTCAATTTCCAATCAAATGATCCCTCTTTGAAGTTAATACGAGCCATCCCCTCCATAAGAGGGGCCAAGTCTTTAAAAAATAAAAAGATTTAAAGAATTATTTTCCTTTTACCTGAATTAACATAAGTTGGGTGCAAAACCCCTATGCCTTCCCAAGGCTAGAACAAAATTTGCACTTTACTGAAAAAATACAAATGAATGTGCATTGTCAGTTCAATATACATATACTCATATTCAGTAATCAAACTTTTAATATTATTTGATTTATTAAAGTTAGAAACTTAAAAACATTTATATTTTTCAGTAAAGTGCAAATTTTGTTCTGGCCTTGGGAAGGCATAGGGGTTTCGCGCCCAACTTATGTTAATTTCTGCTCGTTTTGAGTTTGACTCGGTTATTTATTGTAATTTCTGTTCGTTTTGGGTTTCATTTATTTATCGATGATGATTTTTGGTAGTTTCACGCTTGGTAGATTATTTTATTTTCGCTTTTTTTTGTGAAATGGAGTTATACTTTTCTTTGAAAAACATATTTTGTAGAAAAAGTTTTTTTTAATTAATTTCTGTTCGTTTTATATTGACACAGTCTTTTCAGGGAAAAAGAAAATAATACTTTAAATCTTTTCGTTTTTTAAGACTTTATAGTTTGGCCTGCTATTTGTATGCTGGAGAAAAATTTTCAGCAATTTTTAACAACATACACCCTTTTAAAAATCTGGACACTAATAGTACAGTTTAATTTAGTTTCATACCTCCTCTAGTTGATCTGAAATGGAAAACTTGATACCATTCGCAAAAAACTCTGTTTACTTTCTTTGATAGGTTGGATACAGTTACGCTATTTTGATTTGGTTAAATTTTAAGAGCAGAAGTAGCCCCGAAAGTTTCAACATAATACCCTCAGTCGTACTTGGGATACTGCTGAGATGCCCTTTCTATTTTCAATCGAGTGAGCCCTTTTCGAAGTTCCCACGACA
The DNA here is from genome assembly GCF_049724085.1 of Artemia sp. Qi Xiang Cuo. Lineage (NCBI taxonomy): Eukaryota > Metazoa > Arthropoda > Branchiopoda > Anostraca > Artemiidae > Artemia > Artemia sp. Qi Xiang Cuo. The sequence continues at coordinate 5,802,333 of NC_142802.1, read as the reverse complement.
AATCCTTCGATACGAAGTGCCCTGGTCTAAACAACAACAACAACAAAAAATAATACATTATACCCACATCGATCTTCACTATAAAAATATCAAGCCTTCCAATCACTTTTGACTATTAAAAAGGGCACTAGGCCTTTTTATTTCCAATCGAGTGAGCACTTTTGGAAACGACAAAGCTTTCTATAAGCACCTTATATGCCCAAAGGGTATAAATTACAACCCTTACCCTAAGGTCATTCTCAAAGACCTAATTTCCAGGACTTTCTACTACGTTGAACAAAATGACTATCTGAAAATTTTGATTGGATGTGTTTCGAGGACTGGTGGGCGTGAGAGGGAGGTTAGTTACGCTCCGATCACTTTCGACTATTACAAAGGGCACTAGCCCTCTCAATTTCGAATTGAATGAGCCCCTTTTGAAGTTTTACGACAAATCTATCTATAAAATCTTATATGCCCCCAGGGCATAAACTACAACTTTTGCCCTTGGGGTTCTCGGGGGTTCGTCATCCTTAAATACATAACTTACAGAACTTTCAACTATGTTTAACAAAATGGCTATCTCTAAAATTTGATTGTATGTTTTTGGGAATATGGAGGACGAAAAAGGAGGGTTAATTAGTATTCACTCACATTTGAAAATTAAAAATGGCAATTGCATTTTCCAATCAAATGAGACATGTTGGAAATTTCTGCAGCAACTTTCTATATAAACTTTATTGCCCCCAGGGCATAACTTACATCCCTTGCAATGAGGGCTCTGAGGGGGTTATCATCCTAAAAGACATAATTTCCAGAACTTTCAACTACGTTGAACAACATGGATATCTAAAAAATTTGATTGGATGTGTTTGGGAAAATAGTAGGCGTGAGAGGGGCGTTAGTCGCTATCCAATCACTTTCAACTATTAAAAAAGGCACTAACCACTTCAACTTCCAATTGAATGAGCCCCTTTGAAGTTTCTACGACAACGCTTTCAATAAAAAACTTTATATGCCACCAGAGCATAACTTAAGATTCTTGCCCTGAGGGCTGTGGGGGGAGGGGCTGTCATCTTTAAAGACCTAATTTCCAAAACTTTCAACTACGTTGAATAAAATGGTTATCTGAAAAGTTTGATTAGATGTGTTTGGGGAAAAGGTGGGCGTGAGAGGGAGGGGGGTTGTTACCCTCAAATCACTTTCGACTATTAAAAAGGGTACTAGCCCTTTCAATTTCAAATTAAACGAGTCCTTTTTCAAGTTTCTATAACAAAGATTCCAATCACAACCTTATATGCCCCCAGGGCATAACTTATAATCCTTGCACTGAGGGTTGTAGGGGAGTGTCTAGGGAAAAGGTGGGCGTGAGAGGGGGTTTGTTGCCCTCGAATGACTTTCAACTATTAAAAAAGACACTAACCCCTTCAACTTCCAATTGAATGAGCCCCTTTGAAGTTTCTACGACAACGCTTTCAATAAAAACTTTATATGCCCCCAGAGCATAACTTAAGATTCTTGCCCTGAGGGCTGTGGGGGGAGGGGCTGTCATCTTTAAAGACCTAATTTCCAAAACTTTCCACTCCGTTGAATAAAATGGTTATTTGAAAAGTTTGATTAGATGTGTTTGGGGAAAAGGTGGGCGTGAGAGGGAGGGGGGTTGTTACCCTCAAATCACTTTCGACTATTAAAAAGGGTACTAGCCCTTTGAATTTCAAATTGAATGAGCCCTTTTTCAAGTTTCTACGACAAAGATTTCAATAAAAACCTTATATCCCCCCAGGGAATAACTTATAATCCTTGCACTGAGGGTTGTAGGGGAGTGTCTCGGGAAAAGGTGGGCGTGAGAGGCGGGTTTTTTGCCCTCGAATGACTTTCGACTATTAAAAAGGGTACTAGCCCCTTGAATTTCAAATCGAATGAGCCCTTTTACGAGTTTCTACGACAAATATTTCAGTAAAAACCTTATCTCTATGTGTATCTATGTGTATAATCTCTATGTGTGTCATCTCTATATGTGTGTCGTCTCTATTTGTTTGTGTCGTCTGTGTGTGTTTGTCGCCTCTTTGTGTTTTTTGGCACAGTGTGTGTATCGTCTTTGTGTGTTTGTCGTCTCTGTGTGTTTCGTCTCTGTGTGTGTGGTCTATGTGTGTGTGTCGTCTCTGGTTTATGTTAGGTTAGGTTAGGGGGGTTAGTTGCCCTCAAATTACTTTCGACTATTAAAAAGGGTACTAGGACTTTAAAATTTCAAATCGAATGAGCCCTTTTTCAAGTTTCTACGAAAGATTTCAATAAAAACCTGATATGCCCCCCAGGCATAACTTTAATCCTTGCCCTGAGGGTTGTGGGGGAGTGTCTTCCTCAAAAATATGTTTTCTATCTGGAAATCAACCACGCTGAACAAAATGGCTATCTCAAAATTTGTATTGGATGTGTTTGGGGGAAGGATAGGTGTGGGGGGGGGCTAGTTGCCCTCCAATCACATTCAACTATTAAAAAGGGTACTAGCCCTTTGAATTTCCAATCAAATGAGCCTGTTTTGAAGTTTCTACGACAAAGCCTTCTGTAAAAACCATACATGCCCCCAGGGCATAACTTAAAACCCTTGCCCTGAGGGTTTTGGGGGACTGTCTTCCTCAAAAATATATTTTCTATAAGGAAATCAACTACGCTAAACAAAATGGCTATCTCAAAATTTTGATTGCATGTGTTTGGGAGAATGATGGGCGTAGGATTGGCTAGTTGCCCTCCAATCACTTTCGACTATTAAAAAGGGCACTAGCCACTCCAATTTCCAATTGAATGAGCCCTTTTTTAAGTTTCTACGACAACTCCTTCATTACGGAGTGCCCGGGTATGGAGGAAAAAACAAAAAAAAACACATTGTGCCCACATCGTTCTTTACTTAGGCAGCGCTAGCGCGCTGCCTATGAAAGACTATGTCAACATAAAACGAACATAAATTAATTAGAAAAACTTTTCCCACAAAATAAGTTTTTCAAAGGAAAGTAAAGAACTCCATTAAACCAAAAATAAAATCAAATAATCTACCAAGCGTGAAACTACCACAAGTCAGCATCGATAAATAAATGAGACCCAAAACGAACAGAAATTACAACAAATAACCACATTACAACTACAAATTACACATTACAAATTACAACAATTAATATGTGTAGGGCTCAAAATCCCTTTGCCTTCCCAAGGCTAGAACATAATTTGCACTTTCCTGAAAAAAAAATACAAATGAATGTGAATTGTCAGTTTAATATACATATACTGATATTTAGTATTCAAAATTTTAATATTATTTGATTTATTAAAGTTATAAAAGTAAAATCATTTATTTTCAGTAAAGTGCAAATTATGTTCTGGCCTTGGGAAGGCATAAGTAGTAAGGGTGTATAAGATTTCACCAGTGATTTCAGGGATGTTATACTCCATATACACCATATACAGTGCAGTTTGACGAACACGTAGCAAAAAGCGACCAATCCTTTTATATTATATACCTATAAAGTGAACAATCACGTTTTGAGAGTATAATTGAGATTATATAGCGCAAGCAGACTGGTTTTCGAAGCACTTTCATCATAAAGTTTTTTTTAAGCATTAATAGATACAGATCCTACATTCAATCCTACATTCACGCCTACATGGATATGTGTGCAGTTTAACCGGTACATTGGCATGCCAGGGTCAGTCACCTATTACTATGAACGGTACTTGGCTTAGCAGACGGGTTTTTATGAGGTAACACGTATTTTTTGGGGTCAGTCGGTTAGAGAGAGTTGGTGGTTACTCCATATGGTAAGTTGAATAGTAGGTTTCTTAAAAAACTTGGCAAGGTATAATGTACACTAGTTTTTTCTAAACAGGTATTGCCTATAACTTCTAGTTCAAATATTTTTTGATAACTTGGTAGGTGATTTGAATAAAAGAAATTCAAATATTTTGTCTATGAAATAGAAGCTAACTCAATTTGCGAAAAAGGTATTCCATTTGCACAACTCTGATCTGATTGAATTGTCGCCGACAATGAGGTGTAATCACTGCTAAGCCTTTTGTTTTTGCGAGAGGGTTACCCAATTTACATCTTAGTGTTAACTGGGCGATAACTTAGTCTAATTGCGTAGGTTCTAAAGGAACATTGAATATTTTTTCTGATTTTGTGTTTTCGTAAGAAAATAGCTGGTCTTTAGCAAACTTAGCCATAGCTAGTTGAAACTCTGCATAAATATCTTCATTTTTAGTCTAATTGCGAAAGTACTAAAGGAACATTGAATATTTTTTCTGATTTTGTGTGTTTTCGCAAGAAAATAACTGATCTTTTAGCAAACTTAGCCATAGCTAGTTGAAACTCTGCATAAATATCTTCATTTTTAATCTTATTGCGTAGGTACTAAAGGAACATTGAACATTTTTTCTGATTTTGTGTGACCACCCGGCGCCCCAAAGACTCCTGAGCCTCCATTATAATACTTTGTAAGGCTTTATTATATCTTTTCAGAACAAATTATTATTTTAGGGAATTATTTCGGTGAAACAGTTAGAGATATTTTAAAAGATGATTTTAGAAGAGGATTTGAGGGTGAAACTCTGTGGTCGTTATAATACACAAGTTCCATTTGAACAGTGTTGTGAGGTCCCTTACCACAACCCCAAAGGGCTCCGATCCCCCCACCCCAACCCCGAAGGAAACCCCCCGTCCTCAAAGGTTCTCTGGGCTCCCAAAGGGCCCCCGGCCCCCCAATGGCTCCTGAGTCCCCCATTATAATACTTTTTAAGGCTTTATTATATCTTTTCAGAACAAACTATTATTTTGGGGAATTATTTCGGTGAAACAGTTAGAGACATTTTAAAAGATAATTTAAAAGATGATTTTAGAAGAGGACTTGAGGGTGAAACTCTGTGGTCGTTATAATACACAAGTTCCATTTGAACAGTGTTGTAATGTCCCTTACCACAACCCCAAAGGGCTCCCATCCCCCAACCCCCCCCCCACGGAAAAACCCGGTCCTCAAAGGTTCTCTGGGCTCCCAAAGGACCCCCGGTGCCCCAAAGGCTCCTGAGTCCCCCATTATAATACTTTTTAAGGCTTTATTATATCTTTTCATAAAAAATTATTATTTTAGGGAATTATTTCGGTGAAACGGTTAGAGACATTTCACAAGATGATTTAATACTTGTTTTTAGTAGATGATTTGAGGGTGAAACTTGGTGGTGGTTATAATACACAAATTCCATTTGAACAGTGTTGTGAGGCCCCTTACCACAACACCACCAGGTTCCGATCCCCCCACCCCAAATCCGAAGAAAACCCCCGGTACACAAAGGTTCTGTGGGCTTCCAAAGGGCCCCCGGTATCCCCAAGCCTCCTGAGTCCTCCCTTATAAAACTTTTTAATGCTTTATTATATCTTTTCAGAACCAATTATTATTATAGGGAATTATTTCGGTGGAACAGTTAGAGACATTTTAAAAGATGATTTTAGAAGAGGATTTGAGGGTGAAACTCGGTGGTCGCTATAATACACATGTTCCATTTGAACAGTGTTGTGAGGTCCCCTACCACAACCCCAAAGGGCTTCGATCCCCCCACCCCAAACCCGAAGGAAGCCCCCGGTCCTCTAAGGTCCTCCAAGCTACCACATCAACTGAAAGTAAGGAGCAACATCAAAACTTAAAAACGGACAGAAAATAGATTTTTACGTGAAAACAACTTCAACAGTGCCCAGCCCCCGCGATCAAAAATTAAATTATAAAAAAGTTTCTTCAACTGAAAGTAAGGAGCAACTTCAAAAGTTAAAAACGGTAGAAAATAGATTTTTACGTGAAAACAACTTTAACAGTCCCCACCCCCACACGCTAACAGAAATTAAACTATAAAAAAAAGTTTCTTCAACTGAAAGTAAGGAGCAACATCAAAACTTAAAAACGAACAGAAAGTAGAGGCTGTGTGTTTTTTTTCTGAACTTTCTCAGGGGGGAGAGGGTAACTATGTAGTTACAGAAATTAGTTAACGTGTAGAAAAATGCTTCACTACAGATAAGGTTATTTTTTTTTTTTTCTGAACTTTCTGAGAGAGGAGGACAGGGTAACTATTTAGTTTAAGAAATTAGTTTACGAGTAGAAAAATGCTTCACTTTTTTTTACTTTAAAAAAAATGCACCCGTGCCCAGCCCCCCCCCCCCCGCGATCAGAAATTAAATTATAAAAATAAAGTTTCTTCAACTGAAAGTAAGGAGCAACATCAAAACTTAAAAACGGACAGAAAATAGATTTTTACGTGAAAACAACTTCAACAGTGCACAGCCCCCCGCGATCAGAAATTAAATTATAAAAAAGTTTCTTCAACTGAAAGTAAGGAGAAACATCAAAACTTAAAAACGGACAGAGCATAGATTTTTACGTGAAAACAACTACAACAATGCCCAACCCCCACCGCGAGCAGACAATAAACTATAAAAAAAAGTATATTCAACTGATAGTAAGGAGCAACATCAAAACTTAAAAACAGACAGAAAATAGAGGCTGTTTCAAAAAGATTTAGGATTAATTAACTTTAGTGTTGTCAGTCAAAGGCTATGAGTTTGAGAAAATTGCCTGATTATCGAAAAAAAATGGAGAACCATCCTCCAAACGTCGACAGGACGGGGATTGTGTTGGGGGGGAATGTTCCATGGAAGCGGGGGCGGGTATTTTTATATGAAAAAAACTTCAACCGTGCCCAGCTCCCCGAGATCAGAAATTAAATTATAAAAAAATTTTCTTCAAGTGAAAATAAGGAGCAACATCAAAACTTAAAAACGGACAGAAAATAGATTTTTACGTGAAAACAACTTCAACCGAGCCCACCCCCCCGTGATCAGAAATTAAACTATAAAAAAGTTTCTTCACCTCTTGAATAGACGATACCGAAATTTCATTCAACTTTCATGTAAGAAAATTATGGAAAATACAATTCTCTAGTTCAAATGTGAAACTTAAGTCCAGTTTTGGATACTCATAATGATGAGGATTGATGATTCTAATTCAATATTTTTTTTTCATAAAAACATACTTTTTTTTTAAACTTCGAAATTATTCAACTTTATTTTTTATTTTATTATTTTTTTTTGTATGTATCTTATAATGACAAAATATGGTTACGGTTCTAACAATTGTACTCTATGATTTCTCTGAGACACGATGCGGTTTTCCCACTGGTACTCTATGGCCGGTTATCGACACTACCTAGTTTATTGCATGCATTAAATCAGTATTTTTTACACATTGGAACGATAAACACATAAGTCATATCTTAAAAAAAAAAGTGAAGATGGAACATTTTAATAAAGCGTGTTCACATGACAATGTTATTGTAGCATTGAATGCCAACAAGGAGAAGTATTTAAACTATAAAACAAGTACAAGTGGTAGCACTATTGGAAATGTATGTATGCATTGTCATGACAGTAAGGAATTAAATTTTTTTGGAATACCGAAAAGATTCCATTGTACAAATGGTGGATATGCGAGATTGAGATCTCCGGAGATAATTGCACTCAAAGAGAATGCAAACATAAAGATAATCGTTGATGATAGAGGACAACTCCTTGCTACTGTTGCAGGTAACATATTACCAACTGATACATCCAAGCGTCATCTTTTAGGTATTAGCATTCAACGGAAGGTCAATAAAAGAAAGGCCTACTCTTCTACGAATATCTTAAACCATATCTTAGCTACGTGCCGAAACTGCTATCTGTGTAAAAATGATGTAATAAAAGACAGTGAAATTGCCAAAAAAACTAAATGGGCATTGTCAGAAAATGTCACTATGGAATATCAAGATGAATTGATGAAAAACAAAGTGCCAGCAAACGTTACCACCATTAATAAAACAGTCGATGAATCAAATAATAGCAAAGATGAAATGTATACTGAACCTGTCGGTGACACACCCGTAAATATTGTGTATGTCTCAAGATGGAATAATGATTATTCTATCGATTACGAATTAAGAGAAGACAATAGCTACAATATCAAGAGAGAACATGGTGAAATATTTTATGGAACAGATTCAAAATGACCAAGGTTGATCATTGATATTAATACTGTATCATAACATATTTTTGTATTAATATTCAACCTAGCGTTATTTCATTAAAAGTATATTATTCAATACATTGTTCTGTTTTCATTATTTTTAGAGTAAGCTAGCATATCAAACGATTAGAATGTATATTAAAACATTGGAGATGCATTAAAAGAAATTTGCATACATCTATTGACATACACATGGGATAACATTGTTCTGTAAAAGGTTAATAATCAAAAAATAGTTTGGGACAATAAAAAAAAAACATAAAATAATGTCGTTAACTCTTTTTCAACCATCAGAGCAGGGTGGTGTTGGGATTAAATCATAGAGAAACAACGAATTTACTTTTTTTTAAATGCGACTCAAAGACGTTTCGTTCTTTTCACTGGCATGAAATTACATACAAACGAGCCAATCAGATGTTACAATCCTTTTGTTTGCTCAAAATTCAACAAAGCAACGAGGGTTAGGCTACTTTATTTTGCATGTTATTCCTAAAGCCGATTAAGATGAAGAAATGTCTTCAACGTCAAGGCTATAAGAAAAAAAAGTTCTGGATATTTTTCTCAGTTCGTAGTTTATGCACTAATATCGATATCAGTAACGATTCTATTTGAAATTTCTCCAAGTGGACCAAATTTGTCTCTAAACGCTTCGTGATAAAAAATAGTTTGGGACAAGAAAAAAAAACCTAAAATAATGTTGTGTAATTATTTTCAACACTCAGAGCAGGGGGGGTGTTGAGAGATAATCATATAGAAACAATGAATTTACTTTTAAAAAAAAAATTCGACTCAAAGACGTTACGTTCTTTTAACTGGCTTGAAATTGCATACAAACGAGCCAATCAGATGTTACAATCCTTTGGTTTGCTAAAAATTCAACAAAGCAGCGAGGGTTAGGCTACTTTATTTTGCATATTATTTCTAAAGCCAATTAATATGAACAAACGTCTTCAACGTCGAGGCTATAAGAAAAAAAAAAGGTCTAGATATTTTCAACAGTTTGTAGTTTATGAACTAATTTGAATATCAGTAATTATTCTATTTGAACTTTCTTCAAGTTGATTAAATTTATCTCTAAACGGTTCATGATAAAAAAATAGTTTGGGACAAGAAAAAAACAACTAAAATAATGTATATTTTTTTTAGTTTGTAGTTTATGCACTAGTATCGATATCAGTAACGATTCTATTTGAACTTTCTCCAAGTTAATCAAATTTATCTCTAAACGCTTCATGATAAAAAATAGTTTGGGACAAGAAAAAAAAAACCTATCGACCTAGTGGTACTAAAATATCGTAAGAGGGCTCATTTGACTGGAAATTAAAAGTTCTAGTGCCATTTTTTAAGTGACCAAAAAGATTGGATGGTAACTACGCCACCTCTCGCGCCTCTTTTTTCCGAAATCGTGCAGTCAAAATTTGA